>NW_007250689.1:173803-182624 GCF_000164805.1 Carlito syrichta
GAGAGAGAGAGAGAGAGAGAGAGAGAGAGAGAAAGAGAGAGAGAAGGAAGGAAATAAAGGAAGCCAGGAGACAATAGAGTGACATATTCAAAGTACCCAAAGAAAAAAACTGCCTAGCTGGGCACGGTGGCTCATGCCTGTAATCTCAGCATTTGGGGAGACTGAGGCAAGAGGATCACTGAAGCTAAGAGTTTAAGATCAGCCTGGACACCACAGTGAAATCTTGTCTCTAAAAATAATTTTTAAAACTTAACTGAGCATGGTGGTGGCACACCTATAGTCCCAGCTACTCAGGAGGCTGAGGCTGGAGTATCACTTGAGTCTAGGACTTCAAGGTTACAGTGAGCTGTGATCACACCACTACACTCTAATCTGGGTGACAAAGCAAGACCTTGTCTCTAAAAAAATAAATAAATAGAAAATAAAAAAAACCTGCCGACCAAAAATCTTATATGCAGAAAAACCATAAGAAACTAAGGCAAAATAAAGACATGCCCACATAAACAAAAACTAAGAAAATTCATTGTGAACAGATTCACCTTACAAGACACACTAAAGGAAGTCATTTAGGCTGAAAGCAAGTAAATCCAGATGGCAATTCAAATCCACATAATAAACAAAGAGCACTGGTTGAGGTAATTATATAATTATTAAGAGTATACATGCATATTTCTTATTTATTCTATTAACCTATTTCTTAATTGTATAAAACAAATGTACATAATTGTATTGGGGGAAGTTTTATACTATAAAAACTACAAAATATTGTTGAAAGATATATAGAAGATCAAAATAAATAGAAAGACATCCATATTCATAGATGAGAAGATTTAATACTGTGAAGATGGTGAAACCCTCTAAACTGATCTACAGATTTGATGCAATCTATATTGGAATGCCAACCAACTTCTTTGCAGAAATTGAAAAGCCCATCCTAAAATTCATACAGAAATTCAAAGGATCCAGAATAGCCAAGCAGTCTTGAAAAATAAGAACAAAACAGGAGGACTTACACTTTGAGACTTCGAAACTTACCAGAAAGCTATAGTACTCAAGACTGTGTAGGACCTCCATCGGCATAGACATAATGGAATAGAATTAAGAATCTAGAAATAAAACGTCATATTTACAATCAACTGATTTTCCACAAGATGCCAAAAACATTGTCTTTCCACAAATGCTGATGGGACAACTGGATATT
Organism: Carlito syrichta; assembly: GCF_000164805.1. NCBI lineage: Eukaryota > Metazoa > Chordata > Mammalia > Primates > Tarsiidae > Carlito > Carlito syrichta. The sequence continues at coordinate 175,005 of NW_007250689.1, forward strand.
CACATGCAAAAGAATGAAGTTGGACACTTACCTCATACCATATATGCAAAAACAAAAAAACTGACTCAAAATGCATCATACACCTAAATATAAGAGCTAAAACTAAAACACTATTTTAAAGATCATAGGCATAAATCTTTGTGATCTTGAAATAGGTTTCTTACATATGGCACCAAAAGCACACACACAAAAAAGATAAGTTGAACATAATCAAACCATAAAACTTTTGTGCTTCAAAATACATGACAAACTGAAAAGATAATCCATAGAATGGGAGAAAATTTTTTCAAATCATATATCTGTTAAGGGACTTGTATCTAGACTATAAAGAATTCTTACAATTCAATCATACAAAGACAAATAACCCAATTTTAAAACTGGTGTAAGATTTGAATATGCATTTCTCCAAAGAAGATATATAAATGAACAATGAGCACTTTAAAGAGATGCTCAACATCATTAGTCATTAGAGAAATGCAAATAAAAACCACAATGAGATACTCTTAGTAGGATGACTTTCATCAAAAAGGCAGATAATAGCAATTGTTGGTGAGGGTGTGGAGAAATTGGAACCCTCATACATTGCTAATGGGAATGTAAAAATGACATACTGTAGCCATTTTTGAAAACAGACCAGAAGTTCCTCAAAAGGTTACACATAGAGTTACCATATGATCCAGCAACTCCACTCCTAGGAAAACATCCAAGAAAAGTGAAAACAAATGCCCAAACCAAAACTTGTACACAAATGTTCATCACGCATTATTCATAACATTCAGAACGTGGAACCAACTCAAATGTCCATCAACTGATGAACTGATAAATAAAATGTGGTATATCCATACAATGGAATTACTTAGCAATAAAAAGAAATTAAGTACTGCTACATGCTACAAAATAGATGAATCTTGAAAATATTGTGCTATGTAAAATAAACTAGTCACAAAAGGACACACATTTTACTATTCTGTTTATATAAAATGTCCAGAATAGGTAACTCAATAGAGACAGACGATTAAGTGGTTTCCTAAAACTGCAAGATGTTTAAGGGGAAATGGGCATGACTGCTAATGGGTATGGGACTATTTGGGGAAATGATAAAAGTGTTTTAAAATTAATTGTGGTGATGTCTGCACAACTTTGTGAATATACTAAAAACTACTGAACTGTACACTTTAAATGAGTGAGTCGTATGGATTTGAATTAAAACTCAATAAAGATGCTATTTTTAAAAAGAACTAGCTATCCATACACACAGCATGGATGACTCTCAGAATAATTATTCTGAGTGAAAAAAATGCTATATTTTTAAAAGAGTGCCTTCTGCATAAGTCAATTTATGTGAAATGCTAGAAAATGCAAGTAATCTACAGTTACAGAAAGCAAATCGGTGGCTGCCTGATTAGGAAGGAAAGAGGCATGAGAGAAATTGGGGGGATACTAGATAAGTTCATTATCATTATTGTGAACATGATTTCATGACTGCATACATATGTTAACACTAATCAACTCATGTAATTTAAGTATGTGCAGTTGTACATCAATTATCCCTCAATAAGGCTGCAAGAGGAAAGCATACTAAAAAAGTCATACATATATGTGATCACAAGACCTATTTCTATGTATAGATATATATATGCAAATGACCAGAAAATATCTAAATAGATAAAACACTAGTTACTTTGGAGGGAGTGATTTGGGGAAATGAAAAGCATGAAAAGGGAGTGTCGCTTTTACATTATACACTTCTCCATATACTTCTGTATTCTTTAAATTTTTTTTTTTTTTTTTTGGAGTTGGAGTCTCACTCTGTCGCCCAGACTGGAGTGCAGTGGCCGCTCCCGGCCACCGCAGCCTCGACCTGCTGGGCTCCGGCGATCCTTCCACCTCAGCCTTCCGAGTAGCCGGAATTACAGGCATGCGCTACCACGCCCGGCTGATTTTTTATTTTATTGTAGAGATGAGGTCTCGCCAAGTGGCCCAGGTGGGTCTCAAACTTTTTACAAGAATTTTCTGTACATATTATTTGTGTAAAGAAATAAAATGTAAAATTACTTGTAAATTTTTTAACTTTTTTTTTTTTGAGTGGGAGTCTCACTCTGTTGCCCAGGCATGAGTACAGTGGCATGCTCCCAGCCACCACAGCCTCTACCCTGCTGGGCTCAGGTGATTCCTCCACGTCAGCCTTCCAAGTAGCTGGAACTGCAGGTGTGCACACCACACCTGGTTAATTTTTTATTTATTGTAGAAACAAGATCTCACCAAATTGCCCAGGCTGGTCTTGAACCCCTGGGCTCGGGCAATCCTCTTGCGTCCACCTCCCAAAATTCTGGAATTACAGGCGTAAGCCACCACACCCAGCAAAAGCACATGCAATTTTTAAGTAGTCAAATCAAACTTTGGGCTGAGGCAGGAGGACCATTTGATTCCAGGAGTTTGAGACCAGCCTGGACAACATGTAAGACCCCGTTTCTACAAAAAATGTTAAAAATTATCTGGGTGTGGTGGTGTGCGGCTGTAGTCCCAGCTACTCAGGAGGCTGAAGTGAAAAGATGGCCTGAGCCCAGGAGTCCGAGACCTGCCACTGCACTCCAGCCTAGGCAACAAGAGTGACCCCAACTCAAAAAAAAAAAAAAAACCCATAAAAAAAGACAGTTGCTCATTGCTGACTGTTATGAGTATGAGGTTTTCTGCTCCACTCTCCCTTGGTGTTTACCTTTTGATTATAATACCCCTAACTGCCATGTAAAATTGGTTCCTCAGGAATGTGGTCTCTCGCAAGTTGTTTTGCAGTTATCTTTCTAGGCTATAGCTATGATTAGGCCTGCACTCCACTCCAGCCTGAGTGTCAGAGCAAGACCCTGCTTCTAAAAAAACTAAGTAAGCTGGGCTTGGTGGCTCAGCCTGTAATCCCAGCACTTTGGGAGGCTGAGGTGAGGATTGCCTGAGCCCGCGGGTTCGAGACCCGCCTAGGCAACTTGGCAAACCCTCATCTCTACAGTAAATCAAAAAATCAGCCGGGCGTGGCAGCGCATGCCTGTAATTCCGGCTACTCGGAAGGCGGAGGCGGAGGGATCGCTGGAGCCCAGCAGGTCAAGGCTGCGGTGGCCGGGAGCGGCCACTGCACTCCAGTCTGGGTGACAGAGTGAGACTCCAACTCAAAAAAAAAAATAAAACTAAGCAAATAAAGATAAACTAAAATAAAATAAAATAGCTAAATAAAAATCTAAAAACAATGCCCCGTGCCAAACAAAAATGACCCTTTTTTTTTTTTTTTTTTTGAGTTGGAGTCTTGCTCTGTCACCCAGGCTGGAGGGCAGCGTCTCTCTCTCTCTCTGTCACCACAGCAGCCTCAACCTCCTGGGCTCAGTTGATCCTTCCACCTCAGCCTTCCAAGTAGCTGGAACTACAGGCACGTGCCACCGAGCCCGGCTTAATTTTTTGATTTATTATAGAGATGAGGTCTTGCCATGTTGCCCAGGCTGGTTTCAAACCCACGGGCTCAGGTAATCCTCTCACCTCAGCCTCTCAAAGTGATGACCCTATTTTTTAAAGAGGCCTTATGCCTGTTGAAGCACAGACTCTAAAAACTAAAAGGAATTTTATGGAGGGACCATTAAGATGGCTGTTCTGAGTACAGGGAAGAGGGGACCAGGTGGAGATGAAGGAAACCCAATCACTGGTCGACCTGGGCTGACCAGCATTGTGTTGACCGAGAGAGGATTCAAGAGTGGACAAATCTGTCGGAGTCAACCCAGAGTCGTGCTTCTCCCTTATTAAGTAACACAGAGCTAGCTCCTACCCTCGCTAGGGCACTTCTCCTGTTTGTACAGTGAGTATTGGGTAAGACGGCCTTCAAGGACTTGTCTGCTCTGATGCACTACAACCCTGCTGTCCCTTCCTTCAGTTCATGCCCCTATTACATCTTTTCCAGATCTTGCACTTTTGTAAGATCCCGACAAGAGTTGAGTCAAGACCTCTAGCTTTCCACTTGGAAAGAAACTCTGCCTGTCATATGTTCACTCATTCACTTTTAAATTTATCTATTCATTGAAAATTGATTATGCTTTCGTGGTTTATTCATCCATTTATGTATTCTTTCTGTAAACATTCCTGGACCAGCGCTGATTGGGACCTGACCTACGGGGACAGATCCTGTCCCTGAGCCATCTTTTCAAACTTTCGCATGCCAGTTTTCTAAATCAATTCTGTGTAATTGGGTCTTGGGGACAACTTCCCTGAAGCACCCCAAAGTTTCTACGCTGGGCACATTTCCTCTCCTCCCTCTAAATTGCCTCAGGGATTTTACAATCTCTTGGTGCTCAGAGAACTTTGAAAGGTGCCACCTCGGTTTGACCTGCTGGCTCCCCTGAAGGTTGTTGGGCTGGATGGAGCTGGGTGCTACCCAGGTCAGGGGGTCCCTGGTTGCCCACGGTAAACTATTGGCCACTCTGTTTCCCAAGTCTACCAAACCTGACACACTTCAGAGAACCCCACTGAATTCTAAGCACTTTAAATTCCGTCAGGTTGCAAACACCTCACCGAATTCTATGAAAGTCCAGGCATGTTTTTGCAGTTTGGAAAGCTGAACCAGTGTCCCACCCACCAGGATTCCCTGTGTAGAGGAGGCTTGGGCCTGTTTCTTTGACCTCTAGCTCTAGACAGAAAAGGCCTCTGGTCCCAAACCCTCTGAAACAGCCGCCAGGGAGTCAAAGACATGGATCCAGAAGAGCCTGAAGGTAAGTGAGAAATGGGGATTTGGAGGCAGAGGAAGGAGAGAAGAGCCCTGAGAATTCCTGAGGCCTTGGCTTCCCCTTCCAATCAACTACGCAATGCTGGGCGAGCTCCCTCCCCTCTCTGGGCCTCAGTGTCCCCATGTACAAGAGTGTCATCTAAGCTGGGAATAACCCATGTTTGGACAGCTCAGTCCCAGTTTGCCTTAGTCACAGGAAGTTATAGCAAGATTGTGGCCCAGCTGGGGGCTGCAACTTGGCCTTCAGAACCTGGGAGAGAAGAGGAAAGGAAGTGACATCCCTGCAGGCTGGTAGGCCACGGGCAGAAAGTGAATGAGAGAGGTGAGCATCCTCCGAGAGGAGCATAAGGGAGAGAGGGTTCAGGATGGTCTGGGAGAGGACAAAGGAAGGCTTCCCAGAGGAGGTATCATGTGACCTGGTTTTAGCATTGGTTAGGGGAGCAGTGAAGGCAGAGAGGACAAGATGGGTTCGGCAGACAAAGCCTCTTGGCCCTGCTTTGGGAGCCAGAGATTCATAGCATCTGATCACATCCCTCCTCTCATTCTCTTTTCCCCCAGAACTCATCCCCTGCTGAAGGAGAGAAGAGCCAGGAGACTCAGCTCCTTGGCTGGGAAGCAGGCAAGACACCAGCTCGTTGGTGACTTTGTCCCTGCTCTGGGGTTCCCTGGTCCTCCTGGTTCCGCGTAGACAGGGTTTGCTCCCTACTCTTAGGACTGTCACTTCCCTAGTGATGCCCCCACGGTCCCAGCCTGCTAAGGTCTCCACAAGCTTCCTCCCAGGATGAAGTCATCTGCTCAGACCTCTAAACACCCTGGCCACAGGTTCTGCATGTGTGAGTGAGTGTGTTTGTGTATGTGTGTGCATGCATGTGTGTATGTGTATGCAAGAGAGAGAAAGAGTGAGAGAGAGTGATGAGAGACGGGGAGGGAGAGAGAGAAATATTGAGTACCTGGCATCTATGCACATACATTCATGTGAATGACCACACATGTACTAACATGTATACTCACGGGCACATTATGTGTGTACCTATGTGTCCAACAGGGATTTGTGCATTCACATGTAGGTAGGTGCATATGTGGTACCCCTATGTGTGTGCATGTATATTCCAACAGGTAGCCAAAGACTGTGATGTTTCCTAGCAACTTTGGGTGATAAATTGTAGTGTGTAGAACCATACAAAAAGGAGGCAGTGGTCTGCACTGGTCACCTGGGCTGCAAAAAAGGCACAGTGCTGTCTGAGCTTGGCCCAGCGCCTGTTGGTGCTCTGTTAAATGGGGGTACCATTTGACAGGAACCCAGCCTCAGAGATTCCCAGCTGAGTCTCAGAGGAAACTCATAGCTCACACTCCCCCTGGCCCTGTGGTGACTCTGGACACAGTCAAGCTGAGGAAAGACCACAGTCAAGTTGAGGAAAGACCGTCTGCCTGAGGCCCGGGACTAAATCAGAGAGCTCCTTGCTGCAGAAGCGGCTCTTAACTCCCTGAGGAAGGGACTCATTGTGTAGGGCTATGCTCTGGCCCTGTGTTTACACTCTCGGAGAGGAAGGAGTAGCCATAGGAGTCACTCAGCCTGGAATCTTGATGGTGGTGGAGGCCCGGAGAGACTTCCACATCAGGAAAGATTTTGTGACCCTTCAAGGGGCCTGTCAGCGAAAAGAAAAGTATGTACGTAACAAGCTTCGTGTCACTAGAGGCATGCAAAACAGAGGCAGGATGAGGCTAGGTATGAAAGAGTGAAGGGGATTTCCTCTTCTCTCTCAGGTTCTGAAGGCCAAGTTGAACCCCCAGCTGGGTCATCTTGCTGTAACTTTCCGTGACTAAGGCAACCTGGGAATGAGTTGTCCAAACATGGGCTATTCCCAGCCTAGATAACACCTTATACATGGGGACACTGAGGCCCAGAGAGAGGAGGGAGCTCGCTCAGTTGCATAGTTGGTTGGAAGGGGAAGCCAATGCCTGGTGCGTAGTAGGTCCTCAATCACGTCTTGATTCTGGGATGAATAAATGAGGCAGGAATGAAGAAGAAAATGGTCTCATGCCAATGAGGCACTGAGAGGAACTGGTGCTCAGCCCAGGCCCAGGCTTTGCCAATGTGTCCCATGGGATTAATGGCACCGTGCCAGGTACCCTGGAACACCGAGGAGAGGATGACGCACGATCCTTAGCTGGGAGAGGGTTGTGGGCAAGATGCAGGAGGGAAATGTCCATCTAGAGCAGTAAGCACAAGTGTTATGGCCGAGTGTGGTGGCACATGCCTGTAAACCCAGGACTTTGGTAGGCCGAGGCAAGAAGATTGCTTGATCTCAGGAGTTTGAGACCAGCCTGGGAAATATAGCAAGACCTCAACTCTACAAAAAAAGACCAGAAACAAAACACAAGAGTGTTATTTGGGACTTGATGCTCTGAGCGTGGTGTGTCACGCTGTTGGGAGGACTGCATTCGAGACTCCTCTCTCCAGAGACCAATTGGGTGACCTCAGTTTCCCCAACTGCACAATGGGGTAGCTAACAGGTTGGCTTCTTGGTACTTTCCATGCTAATGCCCTAGGAGCTTGTGAAGTCAAAACAGTCTGGTTCTGGCCTGGAACAAACAGGGGCTTGGGGCTGGGCTAAGTGCGCCATCAAATAAGACCTAGAGCCGGGCTCGGTGGCTCAGCCTGTAATCCCGCGCCTTTGGGAGGCTGAGGTGAGTGGATTGCCTGAGCCCGCGGGTTCGAGACCCGCCTGGGCAACTTGGCGAGACCTCATCTCTACAATAAATGAAAAAATTAGCAGGCGTGGTAGCGCATGCCTGTAATTCCGGCTACTCGGAAGGCTGAGGTGGAAGGATCGCTGGAGCCCAGCAGGCGAGGCTGCGGTGGCCGG
>NW_007250689.1:182644-198492 GCF_000164805.1 Carlito syrichta
TCCCTGTTAAATCCAACGAAAGGGGTGTTATAAATCTGAGATTTCAAGAGATGATATTCTGTCTTTTGTGTCTAATAAGTCAGTACATAAAAATTCTTATGGTTGAGTTAATATTTCTGTCTTTCAATCATCATTGATATCATCTGTTGAAAAATACTAAGACAAAAATTCATAATGCATATTTGGGTGTTCCTTAACATACTGGCAGGAACTGACGAATATTTAGAAAATATAAAATAAGACTTATGCTGATCCTCATCTTACTGACAGACATAAGGAAACTAATAAACCTTTCCAAGAAACAGAATGCTCTTTGAGTTGGAAGAGAATCTATAAACTGAAAGAGTTTTCAGATCTAAGATTATACTGGCAAAATGAGCCCATAACCAGTGGTTGGATTTCTGAATCAGCCCTATTTCATATTATATTTGGTTGTTTTGAATCATTCAAGTTTGAGACAGTATAATGGTGTTCCAATACAATGCACATTACTACATACATTTTCCGTTTAGGAGAGCATACGAAGTTAGGTATATCACGTTATTTTATGCTCTAAAATATATTATTCATGTTTGCCATTTTCTGATTACAGTTTCATTAACATACTTCCTGATCATGATGTGCATTACTATCTAGAGACTTCTATCCCATTGATTTAAAGGAGCACTTAGAGGAAAAAAGTCGTTTTATCACTTAAGAAAGTTATCTAAGCCGGGCTCGGTGGCTCAGCCTGTAATCCCGCGCCTTTGGGAGGCTGAGGTGAGTGGATTGCCTGACCCCGCGGGTTCGAGACCCGCCTGGGCAGCGAGACCTCATCTCTCCAACAAATCAAAAAATCAGCCGGGCGTGGTAGCGCATGCCTGTAATTCCGGCTACTTGGAAGGCTGAGGCGGAAGGATCGCCGGAGGCCAGCTGCACTCCAGTCTGGGCGACCAAGTGGGACTCCAACTCAAAAAAAAAAAAAATAAGACCTAGAAAGCCAACAAAGGCAAATGCCGAAAGGCCAATCCACACAAGGTGGCTGGTAGAGCAGGCCCCATGAGGGGACAGCTGAACATTCCCACTGATGGGCTTAGAAGCCAGCACCCCTCCAACGTGAGGTACAGTGTATGCTGTGTGTGAACACTACAGCAGACCTGAAGAGACAAGTCAGACTTCTGCAGGCCGAGGATATTCCAGACAGTGGGAAGAGCATAAGCAATGGCTCAGAGGCTTCCTTAAAGCCAGAGACCCCTCGGAGACCATCTAGCCCAGTGGTTCTCAAGTGTGGTACCTGGGCCAGCAGCACTGACATCCCCAGGTCCTCTGAGTCAGAAACTCTGGGATTGGGGCCCAACAATCTGCATTGCAGCAAACTTTCCAGGTGATTCTAGTACATGTCAAAGTGTGAAAACCTCTGATCCAGCCCACTGTTGCCCAAACTATGTTCATAGAACACTTACCTGTAGTAAGTTAATGGGGCAAAAGGGGATCCATAGTTAAGTAAGTTTGGGGAGTATATGCTCTACACTGCTTGTGGAGAGTCACAAATCATATTAGCATGTTAAAGACTCTGAGAAGTCCTGCAGTACAGAGCTTTATTTTGTATTCACCGGTGCTGCCTCAGATTGATTTTTCAGATTGCCCACTAACATTTCTTTTACCATTCTCTTAGAGAATGCTGATCTACATCAATCCTCATTTTCCACATGGATAAACTGAGGTCCAGAGAGGGTAAGAAGATTGCCCAAAGGCACAGAGGGAGAGTGTGGCAGTGCTGGAAAACACCATAGCAATCCACCTCATCCCAGAAGGGCTCCGTGAGCTTCCCACCACCCTGCACCCTCTGTCCTTCCATCCCAGTTGTGTGTCCCTTCGGAACTCTGCAGCATGGAGTCGGTCAACAGGACAAGGGTGTCTGAATTCTTTCTGAAAGGATTTTCCAGCTACCCAGTCTGGAGCGCCTGCTCTTCCCTCTGTGCTCAGCCATGTACCTGGTGACCCTGCTGGGGAACGCAGCCATCGTGGTGGTGAGCACGCTAGACGTCCGCCTGCACACGCCCATGCACTTCTTCCTGGGCAACACTCCATCCTAGACATCTGCTACACGTCCACCTTCGTGCCCCTGATGCTGGTTCACCTCCTGTCATCCCAGAAGACCATCACCTTGACTGGCTGTGCTATCCAGATGTGTCTGAGCCTGTCCACGGGCTCCATAGAGCACCTGCTGCTGGCCATCATGGCCTACGATTGCTACCTGGCCATCTGCCGGCCACTCAGGTACCCCGTGCTCATGAGCCGCCGGCTCTGCTTGCCGCTGGTGGGGGACACCTGGGCCCTCTGCCTCCTCAAGTTGGTGACGTAGACAGTCATTACCATGAGGCTGCCCTTCTGTGGCCGCCACGTGGTCAGTCACTTCACCTGCGAGATCCTGGCAGTGCTGAAGCTGGCATGCGGCAACACGTCACTCAGTGAGGCCTTCCCGCTGGCTGGCGCCATCCTGCTGCTGCTTGTCCTCACGCTTATCCTGGCCACCATCCTGAGGGTACCCTTAGCCACCGGGCGCCACAGAGCCTTCTCCACCGGCTCATCACAGCTGGCTGTTGTGCTGCTTTTCTACGGCACCATCATCTTCGTGTACATGAAACCCAAGAACAAGGAGGCCCACATCTCTGACGAGGTCTTCACGGTCCTCTACGCCGTGGTCACACCCATGCTGAACCCCGTCATCTACAGCCTGGGGAACAAGGAGGTGAGGGAGGCCGGCAGGAAGGTGTGGGTAGGAGCTGGGCCACCAGGTGAGGGAGGGCAGGCTCTGCAAGGGTGCGGGTGTCAGGTTAGTCGGTGAGGCTGCCCTAGGCCGATGCCAGTGAGGATGGGAGGAGGCTAGGCTAGGGCCATCAGCTTGGTATCTTCATCCCAGAAGGGCAGCACCACGTCTCACTGATCCTGCCACAGAACAGCTCCCAGCTCGCCCTCTGCCCCCCGCCATTGCCCCAGGCCAGCTCTCACACCCCAGCCCTCAGCAGACCCCCTGGCTGATCTCAAGATTTCAGTCTCGTCCCTGCCGGCAGTCCCTCCTCCACCAGGCAGCCAGAGGGAGCTTTTTGAAAAGCACTTGTAATCGCATCACCCGACTGCAACCTGTAAGTGGCTCTCCACTGCTCTCAGGACAAAGTGGAGACTCTTCAGTGGGCACTTGAGGCCCTCACCAGCTGGCTCTGCCTGACTTGCTCCCCAACCTCCCTCCTCACAGCCGCACACAGCAGCCAAATGTGAACCCCGACATTCCCTGCACTGCCTAGCCCTGTGCTCTTCTTGGGTTCTCCCCACAAGGCAGAGCTACCCACCCCCAGCACTCAGCTCCATGTGTGAAAGGACTGACCTTTAGGCCCAGATTAAATACCACCTCTACCAGGAAGACACCCCACTTTGCTTCTCTCACTGTGCCCCTCCTGTGTTGTTTTCAGTGTTACTCTAAGAGCAGGGAGTGTCAGATTCTGCTTTGTTCCAAGGTCTAGTCTTGCCCAACCCCAGAGCCTGCACAAATTTGTTTTTCTCTCTTCCTTCCTTCCTTCCTTCTTGATGGGATCTTGCTTTGTTGCTCAGGCTGGAGTACAGCTCACTACAGCCTCAAACTCCTGGCCCCAAGAGATCCTCTTGCCTCTGCCTTCTGAGTAGCTGGAACTACATACAAGTATGCACCACCATGGTGCGCTAATTTTAAAACAATTTTTTGTAGAGATGGGGTCTCGCTATGTTGTCCAGGCTGGTCTCAAACAATCTTCCTACCTGGCCCTCCCAAAATGCTGGGATTACAGGTAAAAGCTATTGTGCCTGGCCTAAGTTTCTTAAATGGATATATGAACATGTTACCGTAGGGGAGATAATGGCAGAGGCTGGAGTTCTTCCCAAATCTGAGCAGACCTGAGATGAAGTCCACATCCATCTAGGCAAGGCCTAGCCCACCCAGGCGGTAACAGTAGAGGCAGCAATGAAGCCCAGAGTCCAAAATCCTTGGACCTGTCTATCCCTGGAATGCCAATTACCCAGAGCAGCCCAGGGCCTGGAGCCTCCCCGTTCCCACCTTGCACCCCCATGTCCCCACCCCCGGAAGCAGCAGCAGCAGCTGCCAGTGCCCACTGCCTGGCATCCAGGCCTCCCCTGGCTTTGGGAGGCTTTACCCCTCCTTGCCCGACCCCCACCACCCTGCCTAGCTGCCCCTTCCTGGTGCTCAGTATCTTCTCAACTTTCCTTTCTGAGAACTCAGTGGGGACAGACCCAGATTCACACAGCATTTCCATCCCTGCCCTGCCTTTGCCTCAGTGGCACCATCTGAACAATGGAAGAGCTAGGTTCGGCCTCCAAGCAGCAGTCCAGCTCACCTGCACCTGGCTGCAGGTAAGCACAGCCCCCGCACAAGCCCACAGTTCCCCTCCCAGACTTCTCCCACTCCTCTCTTGGTCGGAACAGAGACGCAGAGAAGAGGAGGGGAGAGACACTCAGAGCTCTCCTGCCTCACCAGAGAGAACACTGTCAGTGGCTGTGATGTTTGGCTGGGCCTTGGCTGCACGACAGGAGTTTGGACTTTAATCTGTGGGCACTGGGTTTTACAATCAGATTGACTTTTAGCACAGTCTCTGGCTAGTTACCATTTTTCATCTTGTTTTACTGTAATGGCCACTGTGAGGTGCAGCACGGTGAGGTGGGTGGTGTCATACTGGTGGGAGTGGGAATACATCCATTTGAGCATCCTGAAACATAAGCTGGAAATATAAATTAAGAGCCTCAAGAACTTCCAGACCGCTGGACCCAACACCTCTCCTTCTATGAATCTAGTCTAAGCATGTAATAAGAGGTGTAATAAAAAATTTATATACAAGGATATTAATAACAGCATTAAGTATAGTAACAAAAATGTGACAATTATTTATAACAAAAAAGTAATCATCTTAATGTCGAACCATAGAAGAACATTTAAATAAATTCTGGTTGAGACCAATAATGGAAGAGGATGCAGCCATTAGGAGGCATTTTTGAAGAATATTTGATGATGGGAAATGCTCACAATGTAATTAATAGAAAAAAACCCAGAACACATAACACTATATTTTAGTCTGATTCAAATTTTATTTTTCAGAACAGGATACCACATGTTCTCACTCATAAGGGGACTCTGAACATTTACCATAATACTATAAGAAAGGGATTGGCAGTAGTGGGATCCTGCGGTGGGAGGGAGGGACACAACATCAATCAGGGTACCTGATCTCAAACCAGGCAAAGTGGGAACCAAAGGGAGGCCCAAACTTTACCTGTATGATGAACACTTGTATACCTAATCCTGAATTGTACCTCACATCTTTAAAATAAAAAAATAATAATAATAAAGAGATAGCCAAGTGGGGCACTGCCAGGGAGGGGCAAGTACCTAACATCAATAGGGGTAACTGATCTCAAACCAGGCAAAATGAGAATCAGTGGGAGGCCCAAACTTCACCTGTACAACGACCACTTACGTACCTAATCCTGAATTGTGTCCCACATCTTTAAAATAAAAAAGGGGCCGGGTGCAGTGGTTCAAGCCTGTAATCCCAGCACTTTGGAAGGCAGAGGCGAGAGGATCACCTGAGCCCAGGGATTCGAGACTAGCCTGGGCAACTTGGTGAGACCTCGTTTCTGTAATATATCAAAAAATTAGCCAGGCATGGTAGCACACACCTACTGCTACTTGGAAGGCTGAGGTGGAAGGATCTCCTGAGCCCAGCAGGTCGATGCTGGGGTGGCCGTGAGTGTGCCGCCACTACATTCCATCCAGCCTGGGCAACAGAGTGAGACTCTGACTCAAAAGATAAAAATAAATAAAATAGCCGGGTTTGGTGGCTCAGCCTGTAATCCCGTGCCTTGGGAGGCTGAGGTGAGTGGATTGCCTGAGCCCGCGGGTTCGAGACCCACCTGGGCAACTTGGTGAGACCTCATCTCTACAATAAATAAAAAATTAGCTGGGCGTGGTAGCGCGTGCCTGTAATTCCGGCTACTCGGAAGGCTGAGGCGGAAGGACCGCCGGAGCCCAGCAGGTCGAGGCTGCGGGGGCCAGCAGCGGCCACTGCACTCTAGTCTGGGCGACACAGTGAGACTCTAACTCAAAATAAATAAATAAATAAAATAAAATAAAAAGGATATATCAATTAAAATCTATTAATTAAAAAAACCCAAATTTTATTTTTCTAAAGTATTTTCTTATGGATATATGAAAAAGCATGTATGTAGGAAATTATGGGAATTCTGGAAAACCATGACTAAATATTAATGAACAGTCATTTCCTCTGGGTGATGAAGTTACAGATAAGTACTGTTTTTTAATTATTCTTTTTTATAATGTCCAATACTCTATAATGACCATGACTTTGAACTTAAAAAATAATGCTATTCATTTTTAAATGGAAAATCACCTTGCCCTGGGAAGGGGACAGATGGGAAGGGCTTCAGCCTGGGGGTGGGGAAGGGAGGCAGCTCCTGCAGGAGTCCAGGCCCTCAGTGAGGCCTGGGCCAGGCGAGCAGCAAAGAGGAGAGGCTGGTACTAGGAAATATTGGGGAGATATGTATTACATATGTAAAATAACATTTGGGAGAGAGAGATATCATGTTTGGGATTACACTTGGCCCCTGGACAATGCAGGACCGCTCCACAGTCGAAAATCTGTGTATAAATTTTGGCTCCCCACAAACTTAACTACTAATAGCCTATTGTTGAACAGAGCCTTGTCAACAACAAATAGTTGGTAAATACACATTCTGTATGCTATATATACTATATACTGTATTCTGATGGAAAGTAAGCTAGAGAAAAGAAAATGGTATTAAGTAAATCGTAAGGAAGAGAAAATATATTTCCTGTTCATTCAATGCAAGTACAGTATCTTAAAGGTCTTCGTCACCCACCCTTGCATTGAGTACGCTGGTGGTGGGGGGAAGAGGAGGGTTTGGTCTTGCTGTCTAAGAGGTGGTGGTTCATCTGTTTTTTCAAACTGTCACAAATCTCCAAAAAAATTTCCCAACATATTTATTGAATAAAGATGCGTACAAGTGGACCCTCACAGTTCAAACCCATGTTGTTCAAGAGTCAGCTGCATATACATTATAAATGTCAAATGATATTTAGGAGATAGAGATATAATATTGGAGCTTATTTGGGTGGACAGAGGTGCTCCCCACTGAGACACTGGGATGGGGAAGACCAGAGCAGCAGGTGGGGGAGGGAGATGATGCTGAGTTTGTTTTAAGCCCCTTGAGTTCTGGGTATCCATGGGGTAGCTAAAGGGGGGTGTTCCATGAGCAGATAGAAAACAAGTGGCAACTATCTTCCAATTTTTGACTTCAACTTGTGTTCTTGATAAAAATTCCAGGAGACAAATCTTAGTATAATATGAAATTTTGCAACTTCTGCCTTAAGGCTGTTTTTAGTCTCTAAACTGTGTCAAGTTGTTATTCTTTACTGTGAAAAGACCGGAAAGAGGGGAGGGGAGCAAAGCGGAGGAATTGGGGGAGAAAGAAAGCGGTCAGAGCTCATGTGCCTGATGTCCTGACTTAGTCAAGTCCCTCACACGCACTCAGTGTCTCACACCTTACAAGGCAATGGACTTGAAGCGTTGATGAATTCAGATCCTTACAGCAACCCGGAAAGGAGACAACCCATTTCACAGCCCAGACACCCAGGTCCAGCGGAGGGGAGTCCAAGGGACAGGATTACAGCAAGATCCAGTCTTCAGATTCTCTGTCCAGCGTCTCTCCTGTGCCTACCTCACCTCTGCAGGGCCAAGGAACCCAGAATCTCTGAAGTCTGCGTCCCACGGCTGCCAAACTTCAGATTTCGTGTAGTTGCAGTTTGAACTTTAAATTGGGCAGGGACTGTGAGGTCCCTGAGAGCAGGGAGCAAGTGGACTATGAGGCAGGGGAGCAGGAGGCTAGTCCTCAGGGAAGGGAAAATTGTGGGGGATGGAAGGGGGATGGCCTGGGCCCCAACCCATCCCAGCACAGTGCGTCTGCTGGTAATGAACTCAACACTTCCCAAGCCCCTTCTCAGCTCGCCTGACTCCAGCTCCCCACAAACCTGGAGGCCACTGGCCAGTAGGTGGGAGGTAAGAAAAATTCATGTGACATGCTGATTATTCTCATGAAATCTTTTAAAAACGTTTAAAAAACAGAATACTTGCTTGGAGAATGAGACATAATGATAATAATAACTCAATACCACTGACTATTTACCATGTGCCAGGCTCTGTGCTAAGAGCTTTATGTGATTCATCTCACTGGATCCTCAAAATAATCCCATGAGGAAATAGCAATCATCTCCATGTTACAAGTAAGGACGCTGAGGCTAAGAAAACTGTTAGCAAGTGGCAGGGCTGGAACTCGCACTCTGGCCAACCCGACTCCAAAGCCCACCCTCACTCCCCTGCCACACAGCCAGGGAGCTGAAAAGCAGGACTCTCAGATCCAGGTGTTTCAGAGAAACTGTAGCTGAAGCTTTCTTCTTGTTACGCTCCTCTCCTTTCTTTAAAATAATTTATGAAGTCTAAAATTTCATAAGTTTAAAACAACTTATGAAGTATTAAATGGTTAAAATAGATTTACCAGCCAATGAGATTGATATGCTATCTACCTTGCAAAGTAAGCCTGGATCTATTGGCTGTCATGTTGGAAGTTGCTAGAAAGATGTGAGGATAGGGTTCAGAGTACCAGAGATCACCTCGTTGATGGCTCCACTTCTCAGAAGGAGAAACTTGACCAAAGTCATACAGCAGAAAAGGAACAAAGGCCAATAATCAAACCTGGGTCCCAACTTGACCAAAATCATACAGCAGAAAAGGAACAAAGGCCAATAATCAAACCTGGGTCCCTTCCCTCCCAGTCCAGGGCTCAATCTAGGCATCATCCTGCCTCTCAGTAGATGTGCAAGTGGGGAGCGAAATTAGACAATTCTTTTCAGAGACACTCAAGGTGCTATCACCCTGTGACTGATTTTCCAGGACATGACAGAGTGAGACATTGGCATATGGATGCTAGAGTCACTTTCTGAGTGTGTTGTGAAATGCCATTGTACCCAAATACGCTCAGTAGTATTTCTGATTCTTTTCTTTCTGGGCATGTGGTAGGATTCCACAGGGCCAGTGGGCTGTGGGCAGATGTGACATATGTCACTTCTTGGACAGAGCATTGAACTGGTGTGTCCTTTCCCAGCTATAATAACCAGTATGTCCCAGAGGATGGAGCTCTGTCTGCCAGGGTCTCTGAGAAGAGCCCCCGGAAACACTCAATAGACATGTAGCATGAGAAAAAATAAACCTTTGCCATGTTAAGCCACTAAAATGATGAGGTTGTGTGTTACCACAGCAGAACCTAGCCCATGTGGACTTTCCCACTAAGGGAAAGCAGCTGCTCCCATGGCCCACTCTGTGCCCGTGTTGCAGTCAGAGCTGTTGGTACCTGGCAACCTGGTATTTTCTAGATACAGACTCATGTCTTTGGGGCCATAAGCCTGTGATTTCTTGTGCTGGCTCTAATTTCCATGAATGTGTTGTGATCAGAGTCTTAAGTTGTGAGGAATCCCACCATGCTCCTGATGCAGCTCCTCAGAAAGAACAGATATTACTACAAGCAGGAGACAGCACTCTAAAGACCTTCTCCTAGCGATCACAATGGCTGCATCACTCTGTTGGGCCAAGTGTATTATGGAAGAAGGGAGCATTGATCCAAGGTAAGACATTAGGCCAAGATATTTTGTTTTTTTAGAGACAGGGGTCTCGCTCTGTCACCCAGGCTGGAGTGTAGTGTCACAATCATGGCTCACTGCAGCCTCAACCTCCTGGGCTCAAGTAATCCTCCTCCCTCAGCTTCCCAAGCAGCTGGTACTTCAGGTACAAGCCACTGCACCTGGCTGGGATCAGAGTTTTGGCAGAACAGCACTGAATCTCAATAAAGAGTCAGTTTGATTCAAATGGCAATTACTGACACCTCCTGGCTGCAGTCATTGGAAGGTGACAGCGATGAATCAGATATAGCCCCTTCACTGCAATAGCTCACAGTCTAGTTGGAGAGATATATTTAACAGAACTACAATGCAAGGCAAAATGAAATTAACCTATGCTAATAGCTGTGTGATCATCCTGTTGTCAGGGTAGTCAGTTCTATGAGGGCATCTGAGAAGGCTGCATAAGAAGGTGGTATGAGAACTGAACCTTGAAGGATGAATAGAAGAGGAAGACCACTCCAGGTGAGAAAACTGCCTGAGGAGAGGGACAAGCTCGACAAGGCGTGGTCCAATAAGGCAGGTGTGTACGGGATGCAGTGGAGTGAGACAGGAAGGCAAGCCAGAGCCTGCGCACAAAAGCCCTCAAATGCCTCCACCACTCCCACTTGGTCTTTTTGTTAGAGACAGGGGTAATGAAGAGACACGCAAGTCGGGTGGTTTCCCAACCTTTACTTGCTTGAAAACACCCCCACAGGCCGGGCTTGGTGGCTCAGCCTGTAATCCCAGCACTTTGGGAAGGCAAGTGGATTGCCTGAGCCCACAGGTTCGAGACTAACCCAAGCAACTTGGCGAGACCCCCGTCTCTACAATAAATCAAAAATTAGCCAGGCATGGTAGCGTGAGCCTGTAGTTCTGGCTGCTTGGAAGGCTGAGGCAGAAATATTGCCAGAACCCGGCAGGCTGGCACTGGGGTGGCAGTGAGTATGCCACTGCACTCCAGCCTGGGCGACAGAGTGAGACTCCAACTCAAAAAAGAAAGAAAGAAAACATTCCCACATCTGTGTCGTGTTGAAATGAACACAGGTCTTTTTGTAACAATATACCCAGCAAAAAACAAGCCCTTGTATCATTCCTCTCTCCAGATTTTAGGTTTTCCTTTGTTTTCACATCCCAGACTCAAAAAGAATCTCAGCAGTCTAAAGCCCAGAGAGAGAGAGAGGGATGTATCTAAAGTCACTGAGTGAGTGAATGATTGTAAACTCCATGAGGACAGAAGCCGCATCTGTCTCTGCTGTATTCCCAGCACCTCGCACAGGGCCTAGCACATAGTAGATGCTCAATAACTATTTGTTGAATGAGTAAATGAATGAGCCATTCATTTACTTGGGTAATTCCTCATTGTTTGCCAAACCTCAGCAAGAAAAATCCTACCTGTAGATGTTCACATGGATAATATTTAAGGACAATTATAGACCTAGATTACCCAACTGCCCTGTACATTCCAGAAACTGTCCTTTAATAATCACCCAGATTCAGGGTAGAAGAAGGAAACCTCACAGGCTCTGAACAATGACAGCCCTTGTGCAGCAGGTGTCTGTCACTGAAGGTGGACCTCAATTACAACATGTTATTGCACCATCTAGGAAGCACCTACACGTGCATGTCTCCTCTGAGGTACACAGCATCCCCAGCTTTTTTTGACCTGCAGTCTCCCTCTGTTGGCCAGGCTGGAGTACAGTGGCATACTCATGGCCCCATAGTCTCAACCTGCTAGGCTCAGGCAATCCTTCCACCTCAGCCTTCCAAGTAGCTGGAACTACAGGCGTACCACCACACCCAGTTTTTTTGTTTTTTTGTTTTTTTGAATAATTGTAGAGATGAGGTCTTGCCAAGTTGCCCAGCCTGGTCTCAAAGCCCTGGACTCAGACAATCCTACCGCCTCCACCTCCCAAAGTGCTGGGATTATAGGTGTGAGCCACCACACCAGGCTAGCATCCCCAGTCTTCGAGGAGGAAACTGAGTCTCAGAGAGGCCAAGTGACTTGGTCAATATCACACAGCTAATTTGTGCTGAAGCTGAGAAGCAAAGCTGGGTTTGGGAATCATGCAGTTTACATCTGCTGAGCGTCTGCCCCTGGCAGCCCTCCCTGGGTGAGGTGCTAGAAGGAAGGAGGCAGCGTCCTGCTCTCAAGGTGTAGTAGAGAAGACAGGTGCACCACACAGTAACACAGGGAGACGGCCAAGGGCTGCGGGAGCTCAAGGAGGGAGCAGGTAACTGCAAGGGACAGGAGGAAGGAGGAAGAGACACAGTGCTAGGCTCTGGAGATTAAGCGGGAACACCCCCACAGGGCAGGAAGGGAGGGTATGCCTCCATGTTGGGCAAAGATTTAGAGCTGGAAAAATACATGATTTATTCAGGAAAGGCTGTGTCCTGCAGTTCCTACAAATGGTGGATACAAGTAAACAGGAAAAAAAAAAAAATCTAGCAGGACAGACAATGCTTTATCGCTGTCACAGAACACTGTCCTCACAGTCAATCCAGGAGTAAAGAGCAGGAGGCGGGGAGGGGGTTGGATTATATCTTCTGAACAATAAAAGTTCACGCTCAGCTCCTATTTTTCCTTCAGACAAAGAACCACATGGCCATAAGACAGCTGTCCTGTCCTAACAAGACTATTGTGCTCTGGGGACACTTGGGCTCCTCCTGTGAATACCTGCCACTGGCCTTTCCATAGAAGGCAGTGAGACCAGCTCAGCAGGGCAATGAAAACTCTTCAGTGACTGACCACACTTCTGACAGATTGGCGTCTGACTCTCCTCATGTGGCATCAGCGCCAATACCGTTTATCCTAAAAAGTAACATGGAAGCCAAGAAGCAAGTCACTTGGCTTTCATGACTAGGGTTAGGTCCTGTGACCAATAACTCTGTTGAGATATGTATGTTGTCTTTTTTTGAGTTGGAGTCTCACTCAGTCACCCAGACTGGAGTGCAGAGGCTGCTTCCGGCCACTGCAGCCTCGACCTGCTGGGCTCCGGTGATCCTTCCGCCTCAGCCTTCCAAATAGCTGGAACTACAGGAGTGTGCTACCATGCCCGGCTAATTTTTTTGATTTATTGTAGAGATGAGGTGTCACCAAGTTGCCCAGGCGAGTCTCGAACCCGCGGGTTCATGCAATCCACTCACCTCAGCCTCCCAAAGCACAGATTACAGGATGAGCCACTGAGCCCGGTTTGTCTGTCTTTTTAAAAATCAATGAATGACCTTATGATTTCTTAGGAGAGATGACCGAAATCAGAATTATACATCCTGTGGAGCTGGAATGTTTGACTTTCATGGCCCAAAGGACCACTAGGTGAGTACCATCCCTCACTTACCTATCTTCCAGAGCTCATCTCACCTGATTCAGGAAAGGGGGGCATACCTGTGACAGATGTGGAAACTTTATGTCCACTTTTTCAGGCACTGCTATCACCCAGTACCTGAATTAATACTAGCACAGAGTAAGCACTCAATAGATATTCCTGGGTGAATAAATCTGAAACCCCATGGGCATAATTCAGTCCATATGAAGTCATAACCTAGAAAAGATGCCAAGAACACTTCGGATTCCAAAGGAGCGTGTCAAACAAGAATCCTACTCCATTGCCTCCTCTGAGGCCACCCTGAGAGGAGAGGAGAGAGGAGAGAGGAGCCCAGGAGACTGGAATGTGAACTGCAGAGCTGAGAAGGCCAGCTTGCAGATCTGAAGTCCAGCTCCCTCGTTACACAGATGGTGAAACTAAACTCCCAAGAGGGAGGCTGACCTGCTGCAGGTCACACATCCAGGTCATTTGGCTCCCAGGCCAGCCAGAGTTTTTTCCAAAAAGCTGTGTGGTCCAGATGGAAAAGGAGAGAGACTGAGATGAGTGGGGCAAACCAGACAGCTGTGACAGAATACGTCCTGCTGGGGCTCCGTGAGCACTGTCACCTGGAGATGGTCCTGTTTGTGCTCTGCCTGGGCATCTACTCTGTGAATGTGCTGGGGAACTCCTTCCTCATCGGGCTCAACATGCTGGACCCTCGCCTGCACAACCCCATGTCTTTCTTTCTCAGCAACTTCTCCTTCACGGACATCTGTGGCACCTCCTCCTTTGTGCCATTCATGCTAGTCAACTTCCTGGAAGCCCAGACGACCATCTCCTTCCCTGGCTGTGCTCTACAGATGCACCTGACCCTGGCGCTGGGCTCTGCAGAGTGCCTGCTCCTGGCTGTGATGGCATACGACCGTTATGTGGTTATCTGCCAATCATTCAGGTACCCAGAGCTCATGAATGGGCAGACATGCGCATGGATGGCCATGCTGAGCTGGGGGACAGGCCTTGCCAACTCACTGCTACAGTCCATCCTCGCCTGGCGCCCCGCTTCTGTGGCCACAATGTCATCAACCACTTCTGTGAGACCTTGGCCGTGCTAAAGCTGGCCTGTGGGGACATCTCCCTCAATGCGCTGGCATTAATGGTGGCCACAGCTGTCCTGATGCCGGCCCCACTCCTGCTCATCTGCCTGTTCTACATGTTCATCCTGGCTGCCATCCTTAGGCCTCAGCTGCAGGCCGGCACAAATCCTTCTCCACCTGCTCTGCCCACCTCACAGTGGTGGTGGTTTTCTATGGAACCATTCCCTTCATGTATTTCAAGCCCAAGGCCAAGGGTCCCAGCTGGGATAAGATTATTGCATTGTTCTACGGGGTTGTGAGGCCCTCACTGAACCCTATCATCTATAGCCTAAGGAACACAGAGGTAAAGGCTGCTGCCCTAGCTCTGCTGGGAAAAGGTCTGCTCTCCAGGAAAGTGGTCCATTGCTGCTACTGTTCTCCATCCCTGTTGGTCTGCATAGGCTAGGTTGCGCTGTGTCCATGAGCTCAACTCTTCAGTGGCTTAAGGCCATTAAGGTCTGTCTCTTGTTCGTGCTGTAAGTCCATTAGAGGCTGGCTGGGATTCTGCTTTGCATCCTGGTCTTCATCCTTCTGGGACTCTAGATGACAAAGCAGCTGGGACATTGCTGGTCACCATGACAAAAGGGAGAGGGAAAGAGACAAAGCCTGTACTGACTCTGAAAGCTCCCACTCAGAGACCTTGCTACTTCTACTTAATTTCACTGGCCAACACAATGGCAGCTACAAGGCACGTGACCATATCTGACATAAAGGTGGAGGAGAAACATAGCTGCCAGGCATCTGGGAGAAGAGAGAGAGGTATGAGATTCGCCTGATGACTGCCGCACCCTAGAGTCTACTGGAGCTACTGGAGATTTTGCTTCCTCTTCTCTGACCATCATCCTTCAGGGGCCGCTAGCAGGTTATCTGTCCTGAGAAAGCTCTGGTTACCTCATTTGTGGTGGCTTTGACTGGGTCAACCAAACTAGGATGGTACTTTGCTTCCCAGAATTTCCCTCCCAGTGCAGGTCTGGGTTAGGGTTGACCACAGAGAAATTCACCTGAGATCTAAGAGGCAAGAGTGAAACAGGACTGGCGACTGCAGGAGTACTCACATGCTGTTGGTGATTTGCTGGCCAAATCATTACCTGTTCATGCAGTCCATCCAGTTTCCACCAGATCCTCCTTCAGCTGGGCTGAGTCCTGGGCCAAGTGTGGCTCATGGCAAGAGCTATCAGCTTCTCCTGCAGGTCGCCCTCTGTGTCACTGAGATGGAAGGCATGAGAGCCAGACACAGGTTCCAGCTTTTCTTTCTGTGTGCCCTTGCTCTCCCTCAGTCACGCAGAGCTCTTTCCTGACTGCCAGCCCAGCTGACCCGTAGCAGCTTCAGGCCCAAAACCAAATGCAGAGGTAACTGTTTTGCATAGGTTTCTCAAACTGCTCCCATGATGGCATAGGTCTAACCTCTTTAATAAATTCCTTGCATCACTCATAGTGGTTTTGCTACTTTGGTCAAACCCGAACTGATTTATCACTCTTCTGATCAGTAACCTTCTATGGCTCCCCATTTCCATAGCATTAAGTTCAAATTCTTCTCCTGAGTCCTCAAGGCCCCCAAATCAGGCCCCACCTTCTTATTCAGCTGATTTTCCATTAGGCCCCTCCCATCCCCTCACCTTTTTTTTTTTTTTTTGTTGGAGTCTC
>NW_007250689.1:198684-212332 GCF_000164805.1 Carlito syrichta
CCGCAGCCTCCACCTGCTGGGCTCCAGCGATCCTTCCGCCTCAGCCTTCCAAGTAGCCGGAATTACAGGCGTGCGCTACCACGCCCCGCTGATTTTTTGTAGAGATGAGGTCTCGCTGCCCAGGCGGGTCTCGAACCCACGGGCTCAGGCAATCCACTCACCTCAGCCTCCCAAAGGCGCGGGATGACAGGCTGAGCCACCGAGCCCGGCTTATCCCCTCACCTTTATGCTCTGCCTACACCTTCATGCCGTTGCTCATGCTGTCCTCTGATAACACCTGGGACTAGTTTTCAAAGCCCACATGGACACCATCTCCTTCATGCATCCTTCCCCACTGTACTTTGAGACTGTTCTCTTTAGATGCCACAGCACTTTGTCAGGGTCTTTCGCTTGGTACCTATCCCCTCCTGGTTCACATCATGACATTTCCCTACTATGGGAGCCCCCTCCAGGCAGGATTCAGCCAGGTCTGACTCATCTCTAGCTCCTGCAGAGTTTTCCCTCTGGAGGTTTGCTGAACCAAGTTGTCACTTTGGAGCGCTCACTACATCACCAGCTGGGCCGAGTCCTAGCAGCTGCTGAACATGCTCCAGGCACACATAGGTGGTCAGGGGTCTTAGTCCAGTTGTGTATACAGACACATCCCCAAAGCTTATGCCACCCATAGCCTTACATTCAAGGCAAGCAGGAGTTGTTTGGATCTTGGGCTCTCCCCCACTGAGACAAGTCAGGCAACAACCAAGACTCCCCATTTTGGAAGCCAGGAGACCAGGGTCCCTGGCCTGGCTCAGCTATTATGCCCAGCAGTCTTACTGCTGGTTCCCTTCCCCCCAGAATCCACAGGCACCTCAAACTCCAACAGTCCAAAACTGAACTCGTCATCCCCCCTTCGGTGTCACCATCTCAGGGCATGGCAGGCACTATCACCCCTAAGTCAAAAGCATGACGGTCATCCTAGACTCACTCATACTTCACCAACCCATACATCCAATCTGTCACTATGTCCTACAGACTTTACTGCCTAGTAGCTCTTAAATTGGCTTCCTCCCTTTCACTAATATTGTGCTAATTAAGAAGGCTTCACCACTTCTCTCTCAAACATTGCAACAGCTGTGTCACTGCACTCTTGTCCCCCAAACTCTCCTCAAAAATCCATCCTCTGCTCTAACCATCAAAACGCCAATCTGGACATGGCACAGTGGCTCATGCCAGTAATTCCAGCCCTTTGGGAGGTCAAGACAAGAGGATTACTTGAGGCCAGGAGTTTGAGATCAGCCTGTACAACATGGCAAGACCTGATCTCTACAAAAGAAATTAAAAATTAGCTGGGTGTGATGGCATGCACCTATAGTCCCAGCTATTTGGGAGGCTAAGGCGAGAAGACCACATGAGCCCAGGAGTTTAAGGCTGCAGAGAGCTACGATCACACCACAGCACTCCAGCCTGGATGACAGAGTAAGACTCTGTCTCTTAAAAAAACAAAAAACAAACTTAAACCCATCAATCTGATCATGCTGCTCTATGGCTTAAATCCCTCCAATGACTTCTCATTTCCCATAAAATAAAGACCAGACCTTCATTTATCTGTCCAACCACATAATTGGCTGCTTGCCTCCACCTCCCAACCCCACACGCACATGTGCATACACATACACACCAGGCCCAGGCACACTCTACTACTCAATGCCTTGAATTAATATCAGTCCTTCTTGCCTCTGAGTTTCCCTTTTGCCAGTCCTTCCCCATGTTCAAACACTTAATGACCTTTAGCTAACATATATTAGACATATATCATCTACAGTCTAGGTACTATACTAAGTGTTCTAAGTGCCTCACTGATGGAAATCTCAGGGGAAAGATGAGGCATGGAAAAGTGACCACATCTTGGCATTCTGGCAACTCATTTAATCTTAACTCCCCACCTCTTACAGGAAGCCCCTTATGACCCCTCCTCCCGGGGGGGATGTGTCCCAACTGTCACCTTCAGTGCCTTCTGTGCACTGCTGGCTTTGTCCTGAATCCCAGCTACTTGGCTTCAAGTAGCCTAATGACCTGGCTCTATACATCTTAATGCAATGGTTTCTGAAAAAGGAAAAGGTTTTTCTGAAATAGGTGCAGACACCCACTCCATGCCCTGATCCTCCTCACCATTCAGTTGGCCACAACATTCTCTGCTCAGTGCCCCAAAGAAGAGATGAGATTGCAGCGAGACCTCATCTCTACAATAAATCAAAAAAATCAGCTGGGCGTGGGAGCGCATGCCTATAATTCTGGCTACTTGGAAGGCTGAGGCGGAAGGATCGCCGGAGACCAGCAGGTGGAGGCTGCGGTGGCCGGGAGCGGCCACTGCACTCCAGTCTGGGCGACAGAGTGAGACGCCAACTCAAAAAAATAAATAAAATAAAAGATGAAGCAACCCAGGACTTACTTGTCAAGTAAAACCCAGAGCAGAACCCCAGGGTAGAAATGACTTCAAGGTGTGTCTGGGTAGCCTTAGACAAATCTTCACAAATAGCACAGAAGAGGTGGAGACCTCAGAGCCGAAAGGGTTATACAGATGGAGACTAGAAACCTCCCTGCATCCCAGATGTCCTATCTGGACTTCTGACTTGAGACCAAATAGAATGAGGGAAATCTCAGGGGGTGGATGAAGTATGGACACTGTGAGTGGAGAAGATACTCTCCCCATAGCCTGGCATTGTGTTAGCTCCTCAGAACTCAGGGAAGGGGTGCCATATGGACACTGATGAACACAGAGAACTCTCCCAACATCTTGGCATTATGGCAACTAGCTGTGACCCTTGTGGAAAGAGAAGAAATCCAAAATTGACAAAAGATCTTTTCTGAGACTTGGGAAAAATGGGGGTTCAAAAGGGAATTTACATACTTGTGGTATTTCTTGCATATCTAAGCTGTGTACCTGCTACTCCAATTTCCTAGGACCTCGGCTTCCTTCTGTGTTGGGTGTGAGCATCACAAAGGAGGCCTGTCTCACTGATTAAATCATCTCCAGACACATGCACACATTCATACAGACACAGTCAAACACACACACACACACACACACACACCCTCAATACCTGGCCCTGGGGGGATATGAACTCTTTGTAGATCTCAGCTGTTGCAGACTGGGTTCCATAGAAAATTAGGAGCATGCATTAGAAAGTGTCTAAAAATGAATGCAGTGACCAGATGAGAGGGATGCAAGTGTGTACATGGTGTGGCAAAAGCCTCAGACAGTAGCTCCCAGTAGCCCACACAGGCTGGGCTCCCATCACCCCTGCTGATTCCCTCCGAGTCCCTCTTTCCCCCCTCCTTCTCACCCTTGGCTCCTGGGAAAAGGGCAGCACAGAACCAGCACATTTTTCATTGGAGACACATCTCCGCCAGCCAGTCCTAGTCCCAGCTCCACCTGTCCTGCGATTGATCCCCTCTCCCCAGCACAACCCATACACTGCCTCTGAGAAGGAAGGCTGGGGCCAGAGTTGCTGAGCCTCTGAGAAAATCTAGAGATTCAGTTTCCCCAAGATGGACTCCATTTCCTCTGGAATGATGCCTCCTTATGGCAGGGCTTTGTCTTCCTGGAAAAGATTCCATGTCTTTCGGAGGGCTCCATATCCCTGGGAAGGGCTCCACATCCCCAGGAGGGACTCCTTGCCCTGAGGGGGCTCTGTGCCCTGCATAGGCTCCCATCCTTAAGGAGGATTCCATGAATGCAAGAGGACTCCAAGCCCTCAGGAAGTTCTCTATGTCCTGGGAAGGGCTCCAGGTCCCTGGAAGTTTCTTTGTCCTTGAGAAACACTCCATGTCCTCAAGAAATATAGCTTATCTCTTGTCTCTAGGAGGGCTCCACACTCCAGAAAGAACCCTACAAAGAGTTCATAACCCCCCAGGGCAAAGCCCAAAGCCCCTCTCAGCTGGCACAGATGCTACTGACAGTGGCCCCTCCTGGGCCCACAAGGCCCAGCTCCTCCTGCTCGTTGATACATAGCTGGTAACCGCAGCCCCGGGTCCGGGCTCCAGATGGGACCCGGTGGTCAGTCTTGGCACGAGGGGGCAGCAAGAAACCCACACTGCCAGCGATGAGCATATGCCAGATGCTATGAATGTAGAAGTAGTTGTCCCGGGTCTCCACAAAGGCATACAGTAGGACTGCACTGCCCGCGATAAGGCTGCCTGGGCACAGGTAGAAAAGCCAGCGGCGCCACGTGGGTGGGTAGCAGTGCCGGCGACGGACGCTGCGTACTGTCTGGGGGAGACAGAGAAGTGGGGCTCAGGAATGTGAGGCTCTGGAGCCCAGGCCAGAGCTGGTCACTCTCTGGCTTCCACTGAGCCCTGGAAGTGACCTAAAAGCACCCATCAAGACTGCAGTGGCACTGTGAACATCAGGTGATGATGACAGAGTCCGAGTCCACCTTAAACTGGGGACCAGATACTCAGGTCCCTGCTGGTACCCACCCCCCATCGCCCTCCCCACCCTTACCCAGGCTGTGGCCAAGATTCCCAGGGCGAAGAGGCTGGGTCCAAGCAGGTTCCAGAGTCCATGCCGGTCAAGCTGCAGAGCCATGGAGAGCAGCATAGCCCCCAGCAAATACAGCACCTAGAGAAAGAGGACTCCAGGG
Source organism: Carlito syrichta (assembly GCF_000164805.1). Taxonomy (NCBI): domain Eukaryota; kingdom Metazoa; phylum Chordata; class Mammalia; order Primates; family Tarsiidae; genus Carlito; species Carlito syrichta. Next base: position 203,307 of record NW_007250689.1, read on the forward strand.
GCTGGACTGACAGTTCTCCAGGGGCTGGTCAGGAAGGTGAGAGGCACTTGGGAATACCCCCAGGGAGAGGTCAGGAGTAGATTTCCAGTAAATTTAGTTATGGTTGTTCCCCGGAGCCCACTCTGTACTGACCTGCTTGGCCACAGGCTGTAAACGAGCCATGGCAATGACAGTGACCCACACAGACATTAAGGAGCCCAGGAAATCACAGAACTGCAGCACATCGTAGTCCATGATGCAGAAAACCACAATGCCTGGCTGGTCACAGGCATGATAGAACTGGAGAAAGAAATAACAGACATTGAAAGAACTTAAGGTAGAGGTCCAGGTCTAAGAAACTGGAGGAGGACACAGGAGTGGTGTGCTGCTGCCAGAGAAGCAGAGGTCAGAGGTTACAGATGAAAGAACTGGGAAATGTCTGCTGACTCCCCACACCTTAGACAAATGTGGTAGGGAGGCCTGGTCTGCGTCATAAGTCATACGTATCTGACAGCTCTGACCCTGGCCTTCCTAATCTTCCTGCTTCTGGAAGGTGCTGTGGAGAGTGCCCAGTCAGAGGGTCCAGATACCTCAAGCTGAGGTCAATCCTGTCCTGTCTTCTCATGCTCACCACGGGTCCCACCTATAATCCCCACCCTCGACCTATGCTCTGGGCCTAACCCTAACCCTAACCCTGCATGTCCCAGCTTCCTCTGATAGCTCGGACTCTGAACGGGGCTTCACTCTCAGGACTAGCACTAATTGACCATCTTCATCCCCTCCCAACCAATGCCGGGGTGGGTAATAACATAAGAAAAAAAGGCAGTCTCTAAGGTCATGGAGAAAAGCATGGCACTTGACACCATAGGGAATAACATAGGGAGGGGACAGTGTCTACCCACCCTACACTGTGGAGAAAATGGTGAAGAGTAGCCTATTGAGAAGGTTCAGGGAGCACAGATGGAATTGGATCAAGGTACACTGCACCTCCTGATTAAAAACCAAACAAGATCTGCCATTAGCCCCCCTGGTCTGTGGTTCCAGCCCCTGTGTCTCTCTGAATAATGACATCATTTGTGGCATCCTGTGTTCCTTTATCCGTGAAGAGGGTCATCCAGGCAGCTCTATTTATTTTAGAATATTTGGTGTTGCCACTCTCTGAATTTCCATGTAGAATTTGTGTGATTTGAGTATTTATTGATGCCAGATACCAAAAATATGTATGGTTGTAAGAGTATCTTTGGTGCAAAAATGATAAGAGCATGTATCCTTTGGTGAACTTGTCTAGTGCTTGTGAGTCTTATGAGCCCATCAAAATGTCAGACACTGGATAGGACCTCTGAGGACAAACAGCTCCAACTGAGAATAAACATCACAGGGCATGCTCACTCGTCTCATCTCCTAATATCATCCCTGCTCTATGTCAGGAAAAATATGTTGTTATTGTGATGGAAGCAGAGTTAAGGAGAAAATTAAAAGGCTATAATTGGAGAAGAAAAGGCTTTGACCTATTCTCCATCAAAATCTACTCGTGGAACTGAGCTTGAACCATGCCAGCAGGCAACAGGAGACCAAAAACGTTTCTAAAGATTTTGTCACTCACTCTTATTCTCTGTCCCCTGTATGTTAGCCCAGGTCATCTGAGAACCATGGCTAGTGATAGTGAGAGCATCTTGTGACAGGAAAATCAAGTTGGGATAGTTACCAGGGTTGGACCAAAGTATATAAGGCTGAAATGAAGTGGGAACAGGAAGTGTAAGTGCTGTGGTATTCAATGGTGGCTCACCTTTGAAGTGGCTTCATCATTGACAGAAGGGACTCTTTGGACACTACTTTCAGCCCAGGTCAGTTTCTCTTTCAACTATTAAAAGGCGATCCTAGCTGGGCACGGTGGCTCAGCCTGTAATCCCGCGCCTTTGGGAGGCTGAGGTGAGTGGATTGCCTGAGCCCGCATGTTCAAGACCTGTGTGGGCAACTTGGCGAGACCTCATCTCTACAATAAATAAAAAATGTGCCAGGTGTGGTAGTGCGCGCCTGTAGTTCCAGCTACTTGGAAAGCTGAGGCGGAAGGATCACCAGAGCCCAGCAGGTCGAGGCTGCGGTGGCCAGGAGCGGCCACTGCACTCCAGTCTGGGTGACAGAGTGAGACTCCAACTCAAAAAAAAAAAAAAAGGCGACCCTAAGTCACAAGGGCTCTGAGTCCAGAAAAGAGGCAGCCTTACAGATGTCAATGAGATGGGTCCTCCAGAGGCATTTCCCTAGGTTAGGGGTAGAAGGCAAGCTCAGGAAAGACAGCTGAGCAATACCACAAGTCCTTTACTCACTGGCAGTAATGGGATCTCCATAACTTCTGAAAAGAATGGAAATGAGGGACCGGGTGCGGTGGTTCATGCCTGAAATCCCAGCGCTTTGGAGGCAGAGTTGAGAGGACTGCCTGAGCCCAGGGGTTCGAGACCAGCCTGAGCAACATGGTGAGACCTCAACTCTATAATCAATAAAAAAATTAGCCAGGAAAGATGGCATATGCCTGCAGTTCCAGCTGCTTGGAAGGCTGAGATGGAAGGATCACCGGAGCCCAGCAGGTTGAGGCTGTAGTGGCCGTGAGCGTGCTATTGCACTCAGCCTGAGCAACAGAATGAGACTCCGATTCAAAAAAAAAAAAAAAAAGGAAATGGGAGAACCCAGTCTCTTGTTTGAATGAGTTATAGTTGAGAATGAGAAGGTGAAGGCAAGATCAGGAAGAATGATTCAGGAGAAGGAGTGTTATATCCACAAGCATATCACAATGACATCCTTACCTTAATCAAACTGCCCCCCACTTAGGGAAAAGCAGGTGGGAAACTGAACCAGGTTTGCTGTAAAATCTGATAGAATCTAGCCCAAATGCAGAGTTGTCACCAATAGAATTGGAAAACATACTCAAAAATTGATATCTCAGGACAAAGGATGAAAAAGAAATTGATATTGCTTCCTTTGACCCTATTCAAGATTTCAGCCAGTCAGTCAAATTGCAAAAATTATAACTTCAGCAAACAAATTCAGAAAGGGACAAGTTTAGGATCTTAGGAAATAAATAAAAGGAAAAGGAAAACTATGAGTATGATTTGGCATTGGTAAACTTTGATTTCTTTACATTTTAAGATTTAAATGTGCACCTATCTTCCTTTTTTCCCTTCACTTTGGAGGTAAAGAATTTTGTTCCTACAGGAAGAGAGACAGCCTTAGAATAAACGTGTTAAGTGGGTGTTCCAGGCTTTTGAAAAGACTTGTTAGTTTGGGGACATGGTTCCCTCTTAATATAATATTAAACTGAGAAAATGAGTTCTTACTGGGAAATTTCCAGGGACTTTTCATGTAGGTCCATATCAGTGTTAGAACTAATGTCTGAATATGCCTAAGAGACCTGTTTATTTTTCAACTCTTTCCGTTATATGTGCTGATTCATTGGGAGTTTAGTTCCTAAGCAAATCAATATTTTGGTCTTTTTCTATTTTAGCTATAGGATATTGATTATTCTCTGCCTCCAAGACAGGGACAAGTACCACAGGCCACTAAATTACTCAATACTGATTTATGATCTGGATTTTATTTTAAAGCACTAATGTTACATCAGGTTTAACCAAGCACTTGCTCCATATATCTGACTTTCAAGTATGTAGAAGAAAATGCCCAAAGGTCTCTGGAAGAGGTAAGGGATGATATATATCAGCAGGAAAAAAAGCAAAGCTGAATCGTCAAATATTGAAGACACATCTAGGGGAATAATTACTTGAGGGCTGCCTTTCTCCTAGGAAATCTCTACACTAAAAGAAGTATAAAGCAAAATGAAGACACTGTCTCTGGAGTGGAGAGGTTTTTAGGGAAGTCATCCCACTAATATTCTATCACCGATTATTTTCCAAGTATACTAAAAGGTCAAAGAGATTGCTTAAGATTGCAAAAAATCCACAGGGGTCAAATTAAATTAAAATTGCAGTGTAAGGGAATTAGTCCACTAAAAATTGTAGACTTTTATATTGGTATACCTTTTGTCAATAGCAAAAAGTAGTAAAAATAACAGAAAAATCAGGGAATTTAAGAAAAAATTTAGACTACAAACTGGTTTCTATTAATATAATTCTAATCTAAGTTGATAACTTCTTCAGCTTTGGATACTATTTAAATTGTTTTTTCCTGTGGAATTTTATATTTTTATTTTATAATTCATCTGATGGTCCAGAATTCAGGCGCCAAAGAACATAAAACTGTAAATACAAACATATATAGTCCATGCAAACGCACTCAGAATACAGCAGAACTTACTGTTGTGCTTATTTTCTGTTTTTATTTTTAAATTTATTTTTGCTTCCATTTTCCCTTGGAAAGAGTCATGGGGTTTTGCCAAGGGACATTGGGACTTAATTGTGATGGTTTGAGGAACAGAAGTAATGAGAAGGTGGGCTTGCAGCCAGGATGTCAGCAATCAGCAAGGAAGGCTGCATAGCCCAGGAAGCTGCATAGTCGGCTCTGTCTGGGTCTTTCAGGATCTGATAAGGACTCAAGTAGCACTGTGAGCGATATGTGGCTCAAACCATTTGAGCTGCAGTTGCACAATTAAAATGTTTGACATAGTTTCCCTGATGAATGTTTATATTTGGCTTGGTTATATTTTCTGATCTCTTCATTGGCTTTTATCTTTTAAGAATTTGAATCCGTGTTTTTCTACATACTCCAGAACTTATGGGAAACTGAAGTCAGGTTAGAAACATATTAATGCATGTCACTGACCTGGTGTGAGGGGAGCAACACAGTTCAGTCATTATATGCGAGGGAGCTGGAGTCAGGCTCACCAAGATTCTAAAGTAGAATACTCACCTTATGCAAAATAATTAACTTTCCCTCATCTATAAAAATGAATGGTAATAATAAAGTACCTATATTATAGTGCTGTTGGATTAAATTAGCAGTGTCTGACACACAGCACATATTTAGTAGATGTCATTTTGCTGTCATCATTACCTGAGTTGACTATATACAAAATCAAGTGCTAAGTTTGTGGCCTATTCTGCTTTGTTTTGTTTTGTTTAACATATTTTACATCCATAAACTCCTGAATTATAAACCTACCATCTCCTCCTATGCCCTAGACAGAAACAGATGTGCTACCCCTAGGTGTAAACTGTCCTGCATTATTTGAAAACAAAGAAGACGACTGTCATCTACAGTCCTAGTACTGACAACTGCAATATGACCAATGGGTCCTTAAATAGACACTACCATGGATTGAAATAAGTCTAAGTAAAGAAAGGCAAAGGAGAGACAAGAGGAAGCCTGCAGGAAAACTGGCTGACCGGTAGCTCTATGTTTTGGCCCATGTAGAAAAAGAGAAGGAGTTAGAGCAGAACTTTAGGTAACACCTCAAAGCCAGCAGCTTTTCCTTATTATTTTGTTTACTGCCTTATTAGAGAGAGTGGGGTTGAGCACAGTGGCTCATGCTTGTAATTCCAAGACTTTGGGAGACTGAAGCAAGAGGACTGCTTGAGCCCAAGAGTTCGAGTCCAACCTAGGCAACATAGCAAGCTCTCTACCAAAAAAAAAAAAAAAAAAAATCAGAAAATTAGCCAGGCGTGGTAGCATGTGCCTGTAGTCCCAGCTACTTGGGAAGCTGAGGCGGAAGCATTACCTGAGCCCAGTGAGTTGTGATTGTACCACTGCACAATCTAGCCTGGGTGACAGAGTGAGACCTCAACTCAAAAAAAAAGGTGGAAGGAAGCTCTTCATGTGGTACCAGGCACTTAAGGTATTCCCAATGTTCCTGCTAAGGGGAAAGTCTTTTCTTGCCAAGTTGATATGTCACTGCACCCAGTTAATGAAGAGTCATGTAACACTGAACACTTGGGAGCCAATGCCCAGGATGCTTGCATCAAGTCTAGAGGATGAATATGCTCTCTCCACATGCTCTAGGCCCCTGACACACTTAGGCGCGCTTACTAATTGTGAATCACATTAGATCTGCATGAAGCCAAGAGTGGGATGGTGGAGCAGCTGTTGCAAGAGGATTTGATGAGCCACAGTATAAAGGGCATCTGGCAATACGAAAGAGAAAAGTGTCTAATATAAAAATAGAATGAGGCACTGTCAGGGAAGGCCTAAAAGGGGGCCAATCAAGTAAACTGGAGTATGTTCTTCTCACCCAGCTTAAAGGGTCAAGATCTCTCTACACTGCATGGTTGCAGCCAATTCTTCCTCATCTGTGGATGAACCTCCAGGAGGACCCAGGACCCTCAGACTCTGCACATTTGCCTCCTGCTTTTCCTCTGACAGGTGGGATTTCTGTAATTTGGACAAAGTCTGATCTAGTAATGCTGGATGCCAGGAAGGCATGTCTTGGTTTCTGTGATAGGCTTGTTGCCGAGGTCTGAGGAGAGTATGAAGCCATCTAAGAGTTTTGCAGTGCTCACAGGCAGGCACTGTATGTCACAAGTTGCCAGGAGCCTAGAAATGAGATGAAAACATCCTGAGATGTGGCACCTCAGGGTAAAAAAGTCTCCTCTGGGGTTAAGTCATGTTCACAGCCTCACTTCTCTACCTTTCCGTATAATGTCTGTGATGACTGCTCATAATATGAACTTTTCGATTACGGAGTGGGAAAAACACAGGGAAGGGATCATGGAAACTCTAATGGGAGTGGAGAGGTTAAAACTTTTTTTTTTTTTCAAGTTAGAGTCTCACTCTATTGCCCAGGCTGGAATGCAGTGGCATGCTCATGGACATCCCAGCATCGACCTGCTGGGCTCAGGTGATCCTTCCGCCTCAGCCTTCCAAGTAGCTGGAACTACAGGTACGTGCTACCACGCCCAGCTAATTTTTTTATTTATTGTAGAGATGAGGTCTTGCCAAGTTGCCCAGGCTGTTTTCGAACCCTTGGGTTCAGGCAATCCCCTCAACTCGGCATCCCAAAGTGCTGGGATTACAGGCTTGAGCCACTGAGCCTAGCCAAAACTATATTAATTTCCTCAAAATGTACTTCTTTGATCTGAGATTTATATCATACTGCCACTTTCCATGATGCCCCAGGATACAGTTAAGTCTATAGAGTTTCTCAGGACTCTGAGAGTCAGATTGTCTTATAATCACCCAGGGTAGATTCCCTCTGTCTTCTTAAGTTCGCATGAGAAATTGAAGAGGCATGATGACTAACTGGGGGACACTTTTTCATACTCTAAGAACAAACAAGCTAAAGCTATAGAAAGCCCCAGTACAATGAAGAACAAGAGCTCAGAGCAGCTAACTCTCACATCACGAAAGAGCATGATGCAGCCAAAAGAAGGACAAATATATGGACTTTGCAGAAACTTGGAAGTATTTCGAGTCTATAATACTCAGTGATCTATCACAGAAACAAAGAATTGAGTACCACATGTTCTCACTCATAAGTGGACCCTGAACATTTACCATAATACTATAAGAAAGGGATTAGCAGTAGTGGGACACTGCCAGGGTAAGGAGGCAGGGGGACACAACATCAATAAGCTGACCTGATCTCAAACCAGGTGAAGTGGTTTGAGGCCCACACTTTACCTGCACTAGATAACCACTTATATACCTACTAATCCTGAATTGTACCCCACATTTTTAAAATTAAAAAAGAAAAAAAAAGAGCACAATAAAGGTGAAGACCCTTCATGCAGAGACAGGGGTGAAAGTGTAGACTTTGTGCTGCCATACACAGAACATGGTGAAGGTGTAGACACTATTCCATACTGTAAGGCAGCTTACTCAGTGTGTTGAGTAAAGGCTGCCTCAGCCTTCAGGTGGACAGAGTGTGGGGCAGATGGAGACCCAGGCTTACATTAAGTTGCAAACAGCTTTGTTCATTTACCTCAATCAATGCCCCTTACAAAAATGACCATCTTCTATGTATGCTACAATAGGTTAGGAAGACTGCCGTAGAAGACACAGTGAAGGTACAAACGTCCCCAAACCCACGGAGAACACGGTAGAAATGTAGGCTGTCACCCATCACCATGGATAAGGACACAGGGAAGATAGAGATGCCACCACCGCATACCGTGGAGAAGAACATGGTGAAGGTGTAGACAGCAGCTTCCAGCACATATCGGCTCCGAATGGCCAAGATCACGGGTGGCAAAAACATGAGGTTGCTCAGGCAGAGCAGGAGTGTAGACAGCAGCTGGAATCCGTAGGTGAGCGCATCCGCACTGTCGGTGCAGCCCCAGCCCCGCCACCCTGCAGGTGGGGAGGGCACAGATTGGAAGAGAACAGACGGCAGCCATGGGTTCTGGAGACACTTCTACCTCCAGGCCTCTCGCCAAGCTCTACGCCACTGCCCTAGTGGAGGGTGGTCTCACCCTGACTCTGACCTCACATTCTCTCCAAACCCATTCCTAATTCAGGTTGCCCCTGTCCCCGCCCACTCTCAGTAGCGGGACAGTGCCAGGGGAAGGAGGCAGGGGGAGGAGGGACACTGCCAGAGGAGGGAGCACGTCCACTCCCGTCCAGGCCGCCCCTGGAGCCCAGGAAGCCCCCCGCAGTAGCTCCCTCGCCAGCCCGCTCACCAGCCTTGCACTCGCAGGCCGCGTACAGGTAGTTGTGCGTGCGTAGCAGCTTGCATTGGCCGTATGGCCCGCAGTCGTCCACGCACGGGGACAGGAAGGTGCGCAGCCGCACCTCAGCCGTCGCGTTGCGGCACCTCACAAATCTGTGCAGACACTGGCAGTCACCTGGGGCCGGCCAACCCCTCCCCCCTGCCGGGCCCAGGCCCCGCCCCCTGCCGGGCCCAGGCCCCACCCATTCGCTCACCGAGGCCCCACCCCACATAGGGAGCGGAGGGCCAGGAACCAGGTACCAGTCTGCGGGAACGGGATTCGCAGCCTAGCCACTCTAGAGGTGGCACTGACCGAGAGGAGGAAGCCGGCCAGGGACTCTGAAGGGAGAAGGGAGTGGCTAGTGAGAGGAAGGAGGGATCAGCATGGGGTCAGGACCCAAGAACCCTCCTGCCCCCGCTTCCCGAAACCCTAGCCTGTTGTTCCTCTATTCTATCCCTC
>NW_007250689.1:212355-229496 GCF_000164805.1 Carlito syrichta
CCCCCCATTCCCCAACCCACCTTTGGAACAGGTCACTGCTGCATCCTCCAGGCTCAAGGGCACCTCGTGAGTCAAGCATCCAAACACTGTCACATTTTCCTGGCGCACAGAGCTCTGGGAAGGGCAGATATGGAAGTGAGGCCATCACACCCTCCAATCCCAACCATCATCACCCCCAGACTCCTACACCTGTTAACCCACACCTTCACTGGAGAGCCCGTTCCTCAAGGCACCCTCCAGCTGAAGCTGCTCTCCTCCATTATTAGAACAGAAAAACTGAAAAACATCAGATCCTCCACAGCAGAAATCTTTCAAAGACTAACGAGAAGGCAGGTTCTGAATCTTGTCTTTGAGCAGAATTGTTTCAACTCTTTCCAAGCCAGAGAGAACACCCTCTTTGTCAGTCCTGATCTAGTTTACTGGAGGGAAGGAGGACTGTTGCCAGATGTAGAAACTAGTTACGGACACAGGTAATTGTAAGGTTTCCATCATCTTCACCTGGACCTGAAGGCAGGAGGCGTGTAAAGAAACTCACTCCCCTTCAGGTGAAGTGATCCTGGGTACTGAACCTAACGGAGTGGAGAAATTCATTGTAGCAGCCTGGCTGGGATTAAAAGGAACCACTTAGCCACAAGAGTAAATGTAAGGGACTGTCTACAAGAATAAAGGTAATGGGATGCCATAAGCTCACCTTATTCAAGAAGGATTTGAGACAGCTTATTAAACACATAAAACAGGATAAAATAAATGCATATAGGAAACTTAAAAACCAGGATAGAAAAATAAAGTCTGTCCCTAATGATTTCTAAGCAACCAAAGCAAAGAAGGAAGTATGATGAGTTACCAGATTTGTGAGTATATAGTATAAAAGTTCATCAGAGTCTCTGGAGAATCACAGCATCCAAAGGAGGGGGAGTTCTCAGATAAATTCCCATCAAAGAAGCACTGTGTGTTGCCATACATCTTATCCTTAACCCCAAAAGTGAATTTTATACAACTTGCTATAACTTCCCTCAACGCAAGCCCAAGGCAATATGCCAAAGCTTTATTCAGTGAAATTCATTCTACAAGGGAGTCAAAGAAAAATGTCCAATAGGTATGCAGTTTTCTGATCCAAATGTCCAGTTCTCGATCCAAGGGGGGAGGGGAATCAAACTATTTGGAGGGAAAAAATCAGAGTAGATGTGTCAATATACCTTTCAGAATATGCAGAACAGGACCCTGCCCTCAATTCAGTCTCATTGGATGCTGACAGAAATGGCTCAGAGGTACAGAAGGCTAGCTCTGCATGTGCATGAACCACATAAAACAGAGAAGGCCCAAACTAATAAATATTAGGCAATGCCCAAGGATGGAAATAAATTCTTCCATTAAGTTTCAAAATTTCACTGCAAAAATACAAGATGGGAATTGGCACCACTTCACATGCTCGAGGCATCAAAATGTACATTTCCTTAATTAAAAACTAGACAAAGCAGTTAATGTGGGAAAAGACTGGGAGGACGTGTACCAAAAAGTTATCAGTTGTGTGAGGGGGATGTTTTACCCTATTTTCCAAAGTGTTTGTGTTATCCTATTAATTTTTGTTAGGGTCTCACTCTGTCACCCAGACTGGAGTGCAGTGGCATGACTACAGGTACATGCCACCACACCCAACCAATTTTTAAAATTTTTTTTGTAGAGACAATGTCTCACTATATTTCCCAGGTTGGTCTCAAGCTCCTGGGCCCAAGCGATTATTCCGCCTCTGCCTCCCAAAATGCTGGGATTACCACTCCTGGCTGAATTACTCTTACAATAATAGTAATAATAAAGCAAATGTGTACAACTCTTTTGAAGAAAAAAAAAGGGAAGTAAAATAAAAAAGACCCAGGAATCTTAGTTCACCACAAGCTCCAGGTGATCCCACAGTGTGATGCAGCAGCTGAAAGAAATAACTCAATCTCGAGTTGCGCAAATGCAAGTCTTATTGCCTGACGCCTCAGTCAGACCACCCCATATCACTTATTTCAGAGACACAACGACAGGCAGAAGTATGACCAGAGGAGACAGCGAAGGATAAGGAGAGGTCCAAACACCAGGGCCCCTAAGACACAGAGGTTGTTCAGCTTTTGGGAGGTTGTGGATAACATCTGCAGGGTTGTGGAAATAAGAAAGGGAGGTAACACATGTGCCACATGAATGCAAGATGCTAAAAACAGGGGAAACTGATAGCCGGGCTCGGCGGCTCAGCCTGTAATCCCACGCCTTTGGGAGACTGAGGTGAGTGGATTGCCTGAGCCTGCAGGTTCGAGACCCGCCTGAGCAGCAAGACCTCATCTCTACAATAAATCAAAAATCAGCCAGGTGTGGTAGCGCATGCTTGTAATTCCGGCTACTTGGAAGGCTGAGGCGGAAGGATCGCCGGAGCCCAGCAGGTCGAGGCTGCGGTGGCTGGGAGCGGCCACTGCACTCCAGTCTGGGCAACAGAGTGAGACTCCAACTCAGAAAAAACAAAACAAAAACAGGGGAAACTGAGAGGGAAAAGAGGAGTTATATGAGAACTCTGTACTCTCTGCTCAATTTTTCTGTAAACCTAAATCTGCTCTAAAAAATAAAATCTATTAATTTTAATTAAAAACAGGAAATGGATAGATGTACTGGATATGGCTTCTGGGGCAAAACAAAGATCAGTAGGTAAAAATTCATGAAGGCAGATTGTGAAGAAATGTCAGGAATGTCTTTAGTAATCAAAGCTGCCCAAACATAAACTGTATGGCCTCAAGAGGTGGTGAACTCCCCATCATAGGACATTTGCAAGAAAAGGTTAACTGCCACAGAGAAAGGTTGTCAGTGAGCGGGAGGTAAGCCTACACCACTGGGAAAATGCAGACCCATCAGAGTTGACTTGGTTGACCCAGCCCATTTGTTGCAGACAGCACTCAGAGCATATTTGTTGACCAGAATTGGGCTGAGACATGGTCCCTAATTGTCAGGTTGGACGGAAGCAACCTGGACAGCCTTTCTGGAGGAGATAAAGGCCCCGCCCACTTGACACCTTCTCCAAGCTCCCCACAGTGCAACCTCCCCACTCTCCACAAAGAGTACCGCATTGAGCTGGAGCTCCAGGGTGAGGACACCTCCACTGTCCAACACAGGCAACAGCCTCAGGGCGAACACGGCTGGACGCTCTGGGGGAAGGGCCACACTGGGACCAAAGAAGATGTAGAAGTGGACGGAGAAGGTATCCAGCTCGTTGCGCAGAGTCGGGCGCACTGGCCAGCAGTGCTCAGGTGGGAATGTGGCCACAGACCCCTCTGCAGGAGTTCCAAGAGATGGTGGCTCTGGGGGCAGTGGCTGGATGCCCAGTGACTGGGGCATGTTCATGGCAGCTCCAGGGACCAGGACTCGGGACAGACCGGGCCGCGGGCACTCTGTGGGGCAGAGGAAACCAGAGCTGGAGCCTGTGGCCCTCATAGCCCTGATCTGACTCACAAACCAGAGCCAGGCAGGATTTAGCCAAGGGTAGGAAGGAGTGAGAACAAGAATCCAATGTCCCTGGGAGTGTAGGGCATCCAGGTTCACAGGAGTTTCCTAGTGGTGACAGCTAATGGAATGTCATATTGGAGGGAGTCAAGGCCATCTATCCCTCCCTGAAGGCAGTGAAGACACCGCTGAAACATAAGTCTGACACACTGTCTCACTGACTTGCCCGGGCTTTGGCAAGGACAGTGTCCCAGAGGTCCTGGTTGTCCCTGACTACCCCAGGAAACCGAAAGAGAGAATAAATCAAGGAGAGTAATGAGGTCCTTTAGTTGTCCCAAGTCAAGTGCCAAAAACAATGATCTGAAGGCCTTCCAATTGCTTGGCGCTCCAAGTGGGAGGACTTCAGGGAGTATGCAGGAGCCTGGGTAGAGTAGGGGTGAGTTCAGGGATGTGGAGGAGGAACATAGCCACCCAAGTCACTTTCCAACCACGGGTATCTGCAAAGGATGTGTGGCTGGGCAGATGTGGGGGTCTGACCTTGTAACCGAACACACAGCTGGAATCGGATGGTCCTTCCAGAGCCCCGGGATGGTGTTTCCACACGCACGTAGACCCAGTGCCCCCAGGGGGGCAGTGCCAGTTCCAGTTGGCATCCCGCTGCACCTCCACAGGCCACAGAGGTTGAGTTGTGCAGGGGAGGGGCCTTGGGACGTAGGCGCAGTGTCAGGGGGCAGGCAGATATCCCACGGCCCCCCACACACACCAGCTGCGCTGAAACCCTGTAAGTGAAGCTGGGCACAAAGACCCTGGGCAGAGGAGAGGTTGGGGGTCAGAAAGGACAGAGAGGTGAATGGAACACCAGGATGAGGACAACACTAGGAAGCAGGAGGCATGGGGAAGAGGTAGAATACACAAGGAACAGGTCTTCCCTCCGTGCTGGAAAAGAGGGAGGCAGGGATCCCACCCACTCTGGGGACTCTGGGTCCAGTTTGGCCAGAGGGAGAGCAGGACCAGGCAGGTAGGCCAAGAAGCCAGGACCGACCCTGCAACCTGCTTGAGACCAGAGAAGGAAGAAAGGGCCAGGTTTGGGGAGTATCAACTTACTTGTACAGGGCTGAGCGATTGTGAGGGGAGAGGGTTTGCTCTGAGGGACGGCCAGGAACCAGCACAGCAACGTCCAGCAAACGCCGGACAATCAGCTGCGGCTGAAGGAGGTACTGACACTCATCCTGGAGACCCTGAGACAAAAGCAGGGGTGGCGGGAGAGGGAAAGACAGCAGGGGTGCTACTAAACCAAGGCAAACAGAAGCTGCTGGACAGGCCAGAGAGAAACTCCCTCTGGCCTCCTGCTCCCAGGGCTCTGACAGAGGTCTAAGCTCTGGATCCTTCCTAAGTAGTCATTTCTGGCCACCTCTGTCCTTCCTTGGTCTGCAAGCTCTGCTGAGAACCTCAGCACTGACTGAGGTCTTCGGTCTCAAACCCAGAAGCATGCCTTGCTTGCCCCTTCTGCCAACCTAACCCCTCCTCCTGAGCATTCCCGGCCAGCCCCACAGCACTGTAGTCTCAAGCCACCCCAACCTCCAACCAGGCTCTCAGTAACTTAGAACACTGGCTCTTTTAGGGGGTTGGAAATCTTCAAGGCCTCCAGCCCAACTCCCTTGCCACCACCACCACCAGTCTGAACCTTTAATTTTCTTTTTCCCCACCCTGCCACCTCCCACGTGCTTGTCCAGTTTCTGCTTTAACACCCCCAGTGAAGGGCCACTCATTGCCTCCCAGGCAACCTCCAGACTTTAAGCAGCTTGAGAGCAGAAACCTTGTCTTATTTTATTTTTGTTTCTCTAGACACAGAGCTTAACATAGAGTGCACAACTCACAGATGAATGTTTGCTGAATAAATGAATCAATAAATGAATCAGCCTAACTGGGGGCTGCTCTGACCTTTAGGAAGCCAGAGCCTGTCGTCTTTGACTCCCCTCCCCTTGCTCTGCCCTCAGGGGACCCACAGACACGTCTGCTCCTTCAGCCTGAGACTGTGTTTCTTCTATTACTGGAGGAGGAGGAGAACCACCACAACCCTCCCAGCTTCTCCTGGATAAAAACCCCAGCCCCTTCTCCACTCTCTTGACACCACTCCCAGCCACACAGCCTCTCACTCCTCAGAGAGCATGGTCTCATTTGTTGTAGCTCCTCTTCTGCAGAATTTGCAGCTATATGAGCCCATTCAGGGGAGGCAGGGGCTCCCAATCAGGCTTCTCTAACCTTCTGGACAAACGACCTCATGCTGGCCCAAAAAACCAGAGGCTACTATTCACTTATGTGGTTATTCTGACCAGGACATACTTCCAAACTCTGTTCTGGGACGAAAGTTCCAGGTCCTTACACCCCCTGGGTTCCATGGCTCAGAAGCCATGGCAAGGCGCTGACTCCCAGCAAAGCTCCAGAAGGCTGGAAGGAGATCCGTGCCCTCTTTTTCCCCCCTAATCAATGCATGCCCAGTGCCTAGCATACCACCTGGCACATTTGGGTGCTAAAAAAAAAAATGTTATTGAGTCAAAAAACAGGTATCCAAAAGAGGGTCCCTCCAGACAGCTCCTGAACCGAACTAGATGCTCAGAAATTTGCATCTCTGATATTCAAAGCAGATGCCCTATATCTTTGGTGTCAAACCCAAAGGACCAGAAATACTCTCACAAGTAATTTCGCATCCTAAGGCAAGAATCACCACAACAATCTTTCAATAAATGAGTCCCAAAGGCGGGGGGCATGCTTTGGAGGGAGCCCATTTCCTCACTAGATAGTCTAGGGAAAGAAACACTTTGCTCCACATTTTGCTTATGGTTGACTTAACTAAAGGGTCAGTGAAAATGACCTGTCTAGTTAAAGACATACTTCTTCCTTAAACCGTATAGCATCCAATCCCACTCCCTGAATGTAGAGGGTGTGTTTAGTCAGTGGAGACAGGGACCCTAAGATGGGGCCAGAGAAAGAGCACCCTGAGTCAGGTCCTAAAGAGCTGCTAGGCTGAAGCCAAGTGAGAGAGTCCAAACAGTCAACAGGCTAAACCAACATCAGCCATCATGGAAGGAGCACAGCCACAGCAAGGAAGCTGGAGAAACTAGGAGACGCAAAAGTGAGATGTGGATGGGATATAGCCTGAAAGATCCTGGAGTGGAAGGCAAGGTAGATGGATTCCTAGAATTCCTTGTATGCGTGGGCTAGGTTCCTTCAGAACAGCCTGGGCAGGGTAGCCAGTGCCAGGCTCTGGGTAGGGCCTGCAAACTGAAGATGCCTGAAGACACACAGCCTTCTCTGTGAGACTAGTCCAGTACCCAGTAGAGCCCCTGCCCACAGTCAGTCAGCACCAACCAATGTGGAAGTAAATGAGTGTGGACAGACTGCAAGGGCAAAGGTGGAAGCAGAGAGACTATTTAGGAAGGTACTTTGGTGGCATCAGAGAGAGCTGAGGGAAGGTATGCTAAGAGAGAAAATGTAGAGAAGGGGCTTGGGGCAGCCAGTTTGGGGGTGTATGGACATATGCTTATCTGATGGCCAGTCTCCATTGCTAGTTAGGAATCATTTTAAGTACAAAAGGTATAGGTTATGCTTCTTCACATGACAAGGTTTCCTTCCCCTGCTTGCTGAAATAATTTTGTACTCCAAATTGAGACTGGCACTAGCGTACAGTGCCTGTTTGTGTGTCCATCCCTGTCATTCTTCTACGAGGAAATGAATAACTGATGGCTATAATATTCAAGCATTTTAGGAGACTAACAAAGTTCATAACTACAAAGAACACAACTTTCTACAGCCACCACAACTGTCTTTACACCTTCTTACTAGTGGTAAAAATGAGCACAGTCATTAATCTGATTCAGTCATTAATCTGATAATCTTTTTGTAGCATATAAAAACAAGAAGTAAACCTATATAAACCTAAAATTATGCTAGACTGTATCTAGGCATCCAAGAAGTATCAATTAGCTCCTTTCCAGTGTGCATGGAAGTCTTATCTGATTTGAACTCATAAAGAGACAAAAAGGCAAATAAAAAAGATTAACAAACCAGATTCTCTGTCATCTCTTACCCAAGAGAGAATAAACTATTAACACAAAAGAAAAAGGAAAAAAGAAAAGAAAATGGAGAGAAGTAGATGCACTCAGGGCATGATTTAGAAGTAGCGTCAACAAGACTTGTTCTTTATGGATTGGTTGTGAGGAAATAAGAGGGAAAGAAAAATCGAGGATGGCACCTAAATTTTGGGCTTGAGCAACTGGTAGATGACAGTGCTGTTTACTAAGAAGAAGACGACAATGACAAGAGAAAGAAGAGACTTGAACTGGGAGAAATGAAATGGGAATTGAAGTGTTTTTTTACTTTTAACTTTGTTTTCATTTGTACATGCTAAGTTTGACACATTTCTTAGACATCCAATTGGAAATGTCAAGTAAGCAGTTGGATACAAACTGTGAGAGTCAAATTAGGACTGGCTGAATACTCTTGGAAGGCATTAACTTATAGATGGAATTTAAAACTATTTTGTTGGGGACACCAAGCAAGAGAATGGACAAATAAAAAAGAAGTTGTCCCAACACCAAACACTGGGCCACCACAACACGTAGATCAAGCAGAGGAGACACCAGGAGAGGAGAGAGAGGAGTGGGCAGTGGGCGGGAGGAAAACCAGGGAAGTTCCCTAGTGTCACAAAGGCCAAGAGGAGAAAGTGTTTCAAGAAGGAAAAAGTATGGTAACGAACTAGTTAACAGCTAGTTACTAGTCAACTCTGGGAAGGGTGACCGGGGACTGGGAGGAAAAGAGAAGATGACTTACTTTCCACTGTATCCCTTTTGTACCTTTTGAATGTTGTGCCAGGTACATACATTACCTATTTGAAATATAAATAAAATAATTTAGGAGGAGGAAAAGCAGAAGGAGCACTATTAGCAAATTTTAACCACTTTGGTTGAGATATTGAGTCATGCCTGGTCCTAGTTGATGGATTTGACAGAATCCTTTCTTCTGTACAGTCTGCTTCTTTGTTTTCCATGTGGTTGTTTTCATTATTTTACTTACTTTTTTAACATTATTTCTTATTATTACATTATTTCTGCTTACTTTCAAATCCTCAGCCTGGGAAGAGAAAGCATTCTCTTTCCTGTGCCCCAGACATTTGGGAGAACTTTCCCCTAATGAGTCATCTGGGTGCCAAATGGTATCCACAGCCCCTTGGGGCAGACTGGAAACTGGGCAGCTTAGAATGAACACATGCTCCAATACAGGAATGGCAAGGAGATGGAGCATGGGGGCGAGTGGTTAATAGGAAGAAAGGACGAGAAATGAGATCAATTTGGAACACTATGTTTGAGAAGGTGGGAGAAGGGCAATAAACGTGTCAAGCTCCCACCATGTTCCAGGCTCGGTGCTAGCTGCTTGGGATATGTAGTGAATAACACAGACATGAGGTCCAGCAGAAGCATGAGACTAGAGCTCGTGAAGTAGCCTGGACCAAGTAAGCCACTTCCTTTTCAAAGTTCCCTATCACTCTCAGGATACAGTTCAAACATCTGGGCTCTTCATGATCTGGCCTCAGAGCTCAGCCCTCTACCTCCCTCACCTACCCAACACCAGTTCACACTGAACCACTTCAGTTCCCTCTTCCAAGCTGTGGCCCATGCTTTGCCCACCACCAGAATGCCTTTCCCTGCCTTTTCAACCTCAAGCCTCATTTCCTAATGGTTTCCTAAACCTCTACCACACTAGCAAGCTAAGTTAGCCATCTCTCTTTGATCCTCTTAAAACACCTCCTGGATCTCCCTAATATACATCTTCTTTTATCTCTGTGTCCCTAGCACCCAAGCCAATGCCTGGCACAAAGCAGGTGATAAAGGACTAAGGCTAAAGGGAGATCTGAGCTCATCCCCAAAGCTGAGGAAGGCCCTAGAAACAGCACTGCCTTCTTATCACTGGAACCGTTAAGTCCCCCACAAAGGATATCCCTGAACCCACATACAAGGGGGTAACCCAAAAACCCGGAATTTATTTATAAAAAATTGTGTATTTATTCTTACATGTTTAAACCTCGGTCACCTTCAAAGTACTCTCCTTTTGAGCAATACACCTATTGCGATGCTTTTTCAACACTCAAACTATTTCTGAACTCTTCAATTTTGGTGTCTTTTAGTGTTTCTACTGTTTTTTGTTTCACCTCTTCCATATCAACAAAATGTTTCCCTTTGAGGACTTTTTCATCAGGGAAACAAAAAAGTTGCTCAGGACAAGACTGGGTGAACAGGGAGGATAGAGCATAGGGGACATGCCGTTTGGGGTCAAAAATTGCTGAACACTCAGCATAATGTGGGCAGGTGCACTTGTAAATCACCCATCATAAAATGGGCAAACACAATAAAAGAAAATCCCCAAAAAAGAAAACTCACTGAAGTAGAATGCAGCCTCTCACAATAATACTAGCTGGTACACTAATGCCAATGGGTTCCTAGAGCACTTACCTAGCAGGAGAAGCCTGTACTACAAGGGGCCCAATCTCCAAAAGATAATTCGTTTTTTGGGTGGTTCCTATAACTTCCTATGTTTGTCAAGGCTCACAGCAAGCAAAACCATGGCACAAGGAGGAAACAAGTTGAGACAATGGGGTGATGTTCTGAACAATGAACCCACAGGCTTGAGTCTGGGAAGGCAGCCAGGGTCTGGAGAGCTTAAGAATCTTTAGTGGCCCATAAAAGATTACAGAAGTTAATCAAATTCTTAGAAGGACCAGACACAAGATCCTTGCCCCCTCAGCATCTAGAGCAGGCCTGACTAAAGTGCTACATCTCCCATGGGGTCTAGACACACTGCCACTCATGGGCAAGGTAGACCTGGGCCCACTTCTCTCTAGTCTCACTACACCCCTGGGGATCTCTGCTGGCTAGGGCTCCAGTTGTGGTACCATGTCCTTCAGGCCCCACTTGCTGTACCTGGATGCAAATGGACAAAGGGATCTTTTCTCATTGCCTAGCTCCCTTAGGTCTGGGCACTTTGAATTATCCTGTAGGTCCTGAGCAGCCTTTCTCTGTACTTCTCTTATTTTCATTGTTCCAACCTGACTGCCATGAGCAACCCTGACCACTCCCAAGTAGGCCTCAGTTGTCATAATCCCAACCCAGGCCTAGGCCCCAGGTTCCTCCTGCTCACCCAGAAAGGTTTATTAGATAAGCAGAGCCAAGTTTCAGTAGAATTTTTCCTTATCTGTTCTCACAAAGTGAGTCAAGGAGCAGAACTGGGATCAGGGATAGGCTCGTTGGGATATGACCAAAGATCTATTAAGATATTCCTTTTAATAGAAGAATCCTTAGTTTTTATGGGAGTCAAGGGCTACCTAGAACCCAGAGCCTTTTCCAGGTGTGCTCCCAACATGATCTCAAGCCAGAGGGCTCCCAGGCCTTGACAGGGATTCTCTTATACATCACTCAGAGGAAAAAACAGCTCTGTCATTGAGGACTAGAGACAGTGTCTCAGCTGTAGCACCCATCTCTGACAACAGCAATGCCTGTGCACTTATCCTTGTGCAAGTCCCAGCTCATTCAAAGGCATTATTAACACCATTTCTGAATGCTGGGCTACAGCAGAAGAGGTGTGACACAGTCACAGAGTCCCTGTCCTCAAGGAATTTGGCCTGGAGAGATATTCCAAGTCAAATCTTCACCTGACTGAGAATTTCTGCCCTCTCAATTCTCAGTGACCAAACCCCACTAGCTTTCTTGTTCTACAACGCCCTGCTCTTTAAATCCTTGCTCTGCTCACACTCAGTCTTCGCCCTGACTACAGCCCCTACACACATAGCCATCACACCCTCACAATAGCTAGCTCATTACACCCTCACTCTCCTCCAGTGAGTGGGAAACTTATCCAGCCCCTCACTACAAGGAGGAAGCCTGGGTTGTCTAACACAGGAGAGTGGCAGGAAAAGAATGTAGCATTTCCTTCCCCTCCAAACCACAGAAGTATCCTGACCTTTCAACCTGCCCTTCAGACTTTAACAACCTCTGCTCTGTGAAATCAGTGCTTGGGTGGCTGATACACAGAGGAAAGTGAGGCAACAGTCAGGATGAACTCCAGCTGCCCAAAGCCTCCTTTGAACAGGAAAGGGCTTCTCTTATGGTCTTCCACAGGGTGTGGGAAGCTGTCTGAAATTATGTTGGAATGCATTCTCCCAGATGAACTAAAGACTAGGCTGTGGCCTAAGAAAGTCTTGAGGGATAGTGCCAATCAACATGTAGAATAAGTCCAGTCCTGAGTTTGTGCAGCAGATCTGATGAGTCCATAGTTGGCTTCTGATGACCTTGATTAACACTTACGCCTTCCAGTAGAAAGATACACTACTCCATGATGCCAGAGCCTCTGATTCCAGATTCTCGACTATCCCTTCAGCTTACCTGGCCCACTACGTCCTCCTACGATTCCCAAATTGCTTCCTGCAGATCGTGGCCTCTGGCTTACCAGGTAACCTGGCTGACCTCTAGCCATGCCCCTCCCCAGCCACCCCTGTGCTGTTGCCCACCTTGGCACAAGCCTGGTGTACCAGGTAGCCTGTGGTGGGAATTCAACAGAGATGGGGGCAGCTCTGGACCCTCCTGCCCTGGGCAGCATCAACCCACCTTGACAGAGATGTGGCCGTGGGCCTGGGGAAGGTGGGCAGCCAAGAACCAGTCCCCAGGTAAGGGGCTGCTGACGTTAAAGATGCCTGAGGTGCGGTTGGGCAGTGTCCAGCTGAGGGTCAGTGAGAAAACCCCAGGCACAGCTGTGTCCCCTGGGAAGTGTGTGTGCAGGGGATTGATGACAGGGGGTGCCCCGGACCGGAAATACCTGGGGGACCAGAATTAGGAGAGGAGGAAAGCAGGCAATGGGGTGGGAGGTGGGAAATGGGGAAAAGAAAGGAGAACTGTCACTCATCACCAGTAAAACAAGTGGATTCCCTATACTGATACATACAACAAATTGGTTTCAGGTCAGGGGTTAGGCCAGAAAGGACGAGAGGTCAGCTCAGGCACTCACAGAACCATACAGTAGTCAGGAAGTGGTCAGGTGACAGAGGTCATGGCCCTCACTCAGTCACACTTCAAACTGGACAAAGGTCAGGGTCAGAGTCAGGAGGTCAGTTTGGATACTCATAAAGTCACACTTTAGTTTGGAACGTGGTCAGGGGTTGGAAGTGGGGGTGGGGAGGTTAACTCAGACACTCACACAGTCACACTTTGGTCTGGGCAGTGGTCCCCAAAGGTTCCCCCCTGCTCCTTGAAGATGATGAGATTCCAAACAGCCAGGAACGTGTCCTCAGGAACATGGAAGTGGAAGAGCTCGGTGCTGGCAAAGGAGCGGAAAGGACTCAGCTTGCGGGGTGAGCAGGTGGAGTAATCAGTCAGGAAAAGGCCTCCTGGGAAGCAGGAGAAAGAGAAAGGAGCAGGGCAGGACAGAGGGCATTTCCATTAAGTAGCAGGCATGCCAGTCTTCCTCACCAATAGCACCAACTCAACAAATGCTCTCCTCTGAGCCAGGAACTGGGTCTCATGCTGCCCTAGCCATCATCTGGCTTAAACCCTACATTGGTCATAAAAAAAGAAAAAAAAAATCTCTTTTTACAGATAAGGAAACTGAGGCTCACACCTAGACCAAACTGAGGATTCAAACTAGCTGTCTAAATTCAAAACCAAGACGCTCTTTATGACTTCACAGTTGCCCTTCACTTAGGAGCCATTTTTCTCCTCTTACCAAGCCTAACAAAACAGAGGTGTGGAAGGTGTGGGGGGGGTGTGGCATGGGCCACTGAGCAGGCTAGAACTCTACTTGGGGGCTTGAGAGTCAGCATGAAGCTGTGTAACTTCCTTGTTTATTTTCTTCCCCTTTCTGTTCCCCTGTGGTTAGGAACAGTAAAAAACCCTCAGAAGCATCACAAGAGCTGTCTGTATACTGGCTCAGGGCAGAAGAGGGGAGGGAAAAGTGTGGTAAGGCTGCCAGGGGCCTGCTTGGGTGGCAGAAGTACAGGCCACCATGAGAGTTCCCAGGAAAGGAGAGTCATCAGGCCCTCTAGGGTCAGAATGTGCAGCCAGAGGGAGGCCCAGTCAGGCAGTCAGTTGGTGACACAGTGGAATTCTCAGACCACTTGGGAATATTCAGAGCAGGCCAGGTTGAGAGGTGGGGAGGAAGTGGTCATCTCTAGCTGAAATGCCCAGATACCCGATCATGACTGTCAGGAGCAGAGCAAGGTAAGCAGAAGTCATGTCAGCAGCCCTAGATTGGCCTGTACTCATGCTCAAAGACTGTGGTTACACCCAAGGACTAGCTGTCCAGTTCAGACCACATGATCAGTCTCAACTGTCAGCAAGGAAGACCTGCCACCTTGCAAGCTGAGCACTGCCAGGAACCCAGAGGGGCTCACAGAACAGCATTCAGAGAGTGGCAGAGTTGCACCCAAGTGCAATGAAGGGAAATGGAACCAACTAATGGTGCGATGAAGGGAAATGGAATCAACTAATGGGGAAGATAGGTTTCCTAGGAGCCCTGGCTAGGACAGCTGGGAGGCAGAAGGCCAAGAGTTGAACAGCCTGGATACTATTGTTAGAAGAAACCAGAACGCCAGAGCATCCTCTGCTGGGGTTAGGGAAAGGCTGCTCCTCCAAAGCTAGTACCAGGGATGGTTCATCTGATCAGCCATTGCTACTGTTAGAAGAAATAGTGGTTAGTCCCTCAGTACAGACCCTCCAAGACGTAGTGGTGAAAAGCAGCTAATGACCTTTGGGAAACATGGACAGATAAGCACAAAGATCTCTGTGGTTTAAAGGACCATAGTATGACCTGGAAAACTGGATAACTTACTTAGCCATCCCCAAAGTGGCCAGAAGCTACAGAGGTCACAGAATAGGCTGGTGGGAAAAAGGAGTGAGCAGCAGCTGGGAATGCTGGGAGGAGCCTGAAAATTTCTGAGGGCAGATGCCTGGAAAGGGTCCACAGCCCAAGCTTTGGTTTAAGGTTTGATCAGATCTTACCAAGGAAGTATGAGTAAGGCTCTGGCCAAGCTCAGATGAATCTGTCCTGGGTGTCCCAGTACTTCTGTGAAGCTAGGATGATTCCCCACCACCATCCAAGCCACACACACAAACACAAACACACACACACACACACGCGTGCACACACACACACACACACAGGCTGAGGCTGGCCTTTCTAGTGTCAGCGCTAGGTAGAAGAAAAGGTCATTTCTTGGAATGGCAAGGCACGCCTGGGTTATCAACTGCAGTCAACTAAGCTCCAAAAAAAGACTGATTGGGGTGGCATCAGGAGATTCAAGAGGTAACTTCCATTCTTGAAATGAGATGGAGGCCAACAATAAACATTGTGCAGCCTTGTGCTATGATGGTCCTGTGACACTGCCAATCTCTCCTCAGACAAAATCCATCACCACCATTAAGTCACAGGGTGCCCTGTACTCCAGGCCATGGTTGCCAAGGCATTATAACTATTAACAGCATCAACAGCAGCCCTGCCTGCAGTTGGGCCCATATGGTAGACTTTTCCAACTTCATTACAATTCTCCCCAAAGCATCAGAACCCACTCCTGGGCAATCATGTTTTTATCCACAACCTTCAGCTGTATATGCTCTGTGGCTATCAGTTACCCTCCTCCCGAGCCAGCCCAGTGCTTACTCGATTGGTTCATGAACAAACAAGCCATAATGACAGGGATTGGACTCCCCTTCACCAAAACTGAAAACCTGACTGGCTACTGCCTCTGCTGAGTGCCCAGCTTGCCGGCAGCAGTAATCAACGCTGAGCACCCCCACAGCTTCTACCTTCACGGAGATTGGTTGGGGGTGGATGGATTACTTCTCTATGTTGGGGTGGACACCCAACACTGCTTTCATCCTAGGAACTATCCACTTCTGAGAGAGGGTCTCCAGCCCCTCCACAGCTTCATTGATCTGTCCAAATGAGGAGCAGGCAGAGCTGAAGAGGAATGTGCGTGAACCACATGTCCCCTCCTCTTCACACAATAGCATACACACTCAGAAGATACATCAGCTCACATACACCCCACACTCAAGCATGGAAACCAACACACATTCCCACAGATCCTTCAGTTATACACACAGACACATTAGTGACTAGACATCTCTGCAGGGGCTGTGATCTTTTGCGTGCACTGATCTCCTCAAGATTGTACACGAATCAGGCCCCCAGAGCTCACTGAAACCCACCCCCCACCCCCGGATGCTCTATTATCTGTTATTGCCAAAGACTCCGCCAGGCACATCTCCATCCTCTCTAGAATGCCATCCACCAGAGGGGAGTGGGGACTGGGGCCATGAAGACTATAATCATTTCATGAAGGGACCATCTTTATGGCACATCCCCTGGACCAGGACCCCCTTCTCCTCTCACACTCCACCCATTAAAAAATTGGATCTTTCCCTTTCCTAGTCAAGTCACTTTCTCACTGGATGGTGGCCCTTGGCTGACACCTGGCAGATGAGGAACAGTTTGTGGATGAAGCCCCCTCGTGGGCAAATAGGGGAGAAGAGAGGTTGTGCTTTAAGCCTTTGCCCATTTGGGTCTGTTTTTCTATTAAGCACATCCTGCAGTGGAAAATAAAAACCACTAGTATGGGATAGGAATTATTAGGAAACCTTTTTCCCCAGCCCCAGCACTACTATTTACAATCTGTATGACACTGGACAAGTTGCTCCCTCACTGAGCCTCAGTTTCCCTATCTGTAAAATGGTCTCTGAGTTTCAACCCTGCTCTAAAATTATCAGGAATAATTCCTAGGCACATCAAGCCTCTTTGGAACAGGACTCATTACAAGAAGAAAACTCATAATCGCAACTAATCCATGTCCATCTGTTTGCTACATGTTATCTTCACAACTGTTTCCTTAACCCTGTTTGAATGCATACCCCATGTCTCAAAGGTTTAGGTCTCTGGTGTGGGACTATGCCTCCCCCATCAAACTCTGAGAGAAAGAGCAAAGCCCTCAAGGCTTCCCTGGGAAAGCAAGAGTCAAAGTGGGGTCAGGATAGACACCAGGAAAGAAAACCTTGGAGTCTCTGTCCTAGAAACTAGAGACACCTGCTGAACCACAAACCCTATTTCCCTTCTTCTGACCCTGCCAATTCCTCTGTTGCATAAGACCTCACTCCTCCCTGTGTCTCCCCACTTGCTCCCCAGCGATCTAGTTCCCCAGGTCCCACCTCTCCTGAATCTCTCCAGCCCACTCCTCCCTGCACAGACCCCATTCCTGTCTCAATCTTTCCTGCTTCTGCACTCACCAGCCCCTGGGCCAAGGACAGAGAACAGCAACAGCAGCAATAGGGCTGGCGGCAGCTGAAGCCCAGACCTGAGTCTAGGCTGGGAGAGGGGCAAAGTATGAGAGAGTGGGGGGACTAGTGGGAAAGACTTGGGTAGACACAGAGGTGAGGGCAAAGGCTGAGCTAACAGGATGGGCTGGGTTGGGCACTGGGGCTTAAACAAGGGCAGGGCGTGGGATGGAAGGAGGGGTTGCGATGGGGACCGAAGCAAAGGCCGGGGTTGAGCCAAGGCCTTAAGCAAACACTGGGAATGGGGTTGGGACAGGGGCTGGGCTGAGATTTGTGAGGGCCGAGGCGGGGATGGGGGCCAGGCCAGGG
>NW_007250689.1:229681-266788 GCF_000164805.1 Carlito syrichta
GGAGTTCAGGCCTGGGCGACTCCGGGCTGCGCTGAACCGGCGATAACCAGGCCCCGCGGCGGCGGCCTCGAAGTGACGTCGGTGTGACGCTCCGCCCCCAGGCAAGTCCGATTGGTCCCTCTCAGTAAGGCCCGCCCCTGCCTTCTCCTATTGGTCTCTAACTTAGTCCTGCGGGGCTTCGAAGGCACAAACTCCGCCCCCGCCCCACCTGAGACCCTGCCTTTCTCAACTCCAGCATAAATCCCCGACGCCCCCCTCAGATCCTCACAGCCCCCACTGACTGCCCCACAGGGCTCTCAAAGAAACCCTTCAGAGATCTTCACAGTCCCAGGCTCCCCACGAACGCATCCACAGATATCCGCAGATCCTGCCCGGATTCGCTCACAAAGATCCCGCAAAACCCTCTTTTTCAGAAGTGAACCCCCTGGGTTCTTTCCCTCTGGGCCCAGTGCAGCCCACTCTAGAGACCCCACCCACTGGGGAGGTGACCAGACTGCCATTGCCATGGAGACAGCTAGGCGTTCCGGTTGCCCTGGAGACCGATCCCTACTTTCCCGGCCCGGGTTCCAGAGGCTTCAGTCAAGTTCCTCCCTCTACGGGTCTGGACCCCTTGTCCCTCCCCTTTCCCCAGGTCAGGCCAGAGTTCCTTTGCGAAATTCTGCGGATAGCCAAGCCTCTTCCCCAAATAGTAGACTCAGGCAAGGCCTTTGAACACAGCACCTGTAGCTGGGGCTCATCCATAATTAAGAGCTTTCCCTCCTTGGGACCAACACTTTTCTTTCCCATCCTAAGGCAAGATCCTGACCTAAGGACAACCAAGCCAAAGCCCAGAGGTATGTAGTTTCTCCGACGGCCCTACTCCCAGACCTTCCCATTCCTCCTCCTAACACCTCCGTTCTTCTCCTACCCCTCAGTCCAACTCCCTCCCATTCTGTACTTTTCTTCTTACTCCCCCTCTCCACCCAATTGGCTCTTTTCCATCTTTTTCCCCCCTCCCTCTCCTCCCATCCTCGGGTTCTCCACCCTAGGGCCCCTTTTCCCTCTTGCTGACGTCGGTCATTTTCCTCACTACAGTCCTACCTCTGTCCCTAATTCTTTTCCCAAACCTCCCCTTCCAAAAGGCTCTAGTGATATATCTAGTGTCTCTGGAGCATGGAGAGAAAATAGAGAGCAGAAAAAATTAAGACGGGAAACCTCAGGCAGCGTTGCAAATTCGACAAGCCTTGAATGTCAGGGCCAAGAAACTTGGACTTAATACTTTAGGCTGAGTCACTAAATGTTTTTAAGCTACAGAGTGCCTGTGGTTGGGTTTGCCTTTTAGAAAGATCTTGGGGCCTGGTTCGGTGGCTCAGCCTGTAATCCCAGCACTTTGGGAGGCCAAGGCAAGCGGATTGCCTGAGTCCGTGGGTTCGAGACCCGCCCGGACAATTTGGTGAGACCTCGTCTCTACAATAAATCAAAAATTAGAACCAGGCTCGGTGGCTCAGCCTGTAATCCCGCGCTTTAGGAGGCTGAGGTGAGTGGATTGCCTGAGCCCGCGGGTTCAAGACCTGCCTGGGCAGGCGAGACCTCATCTCTACAATAAATCAAAAAATCAGCTGGGCGTGGTAGCACGTGCCTGTAATTCCGGCTACTCGGAAGGCTGAGGCGGAAGGATCACCGGAGTCCAGCGGGTCGAGGCTGCAGTGGCCGGGAGCGTGACACTGCACTCCAGTCTGGGCAACAGAGTGAGACTCCAATTCAAAAAAAAGAAAGGAAGAAAGATCTTGGTTGGGTCAGGGAGGAGGATTACATCCTTCCAAGATAAACTAAGTATACCCGGCTCCTCACAACATCCCGGGCTTACCCCAGCACAACATCAACTTATTTGTATTGTCACTGTTGGTTAGCCTGTCTCTCTCCTAGACTCATCTCAGTTAAGGGCTTTGCACAGTGCCTGAGTGAAAGTGTTAGTTCATAAATGAATGAAATAATGGGTGACTGGATTAATATTCTGGGGATGACAGTAGAGGGGCAAAATATTTACATAATCCAAGATGACGATGATGAGAACTTGAATAAAGTTAGAGGGAGGAGAGAGGAGAGAATGCATTTTGGGAATAGTTAGAAGACAGGAAGTACAATTGTTGGTGCCTATTTGAAGATGAGGCTAAGGGAAAGAGAGGATAATTCCCGATTTGAGTTGTGATGCCTGTGGGAGCACCCAGTTGAAATGTTCAGCAGGCAGTTAGGTATGAGTGTGAATGAAGTACAGGGGCCAAAAAAGGCCTGAGCTAGAAATAGGGATTTAGAAGTCATCAGCATACACCTGGAAGTAATTGAAGCCTTAAACATGAATGACTTAGTCAAGGGAAGGTGTGTTGTCTCCAGACAAAACCAGACCATGAGCAGAGTCCTGCCTTATGTAGCATGGAATTACCCTACACTCTTGAGAGCCAACCCCAATTTTGGCTTGATATTTCCAGTCTCTAGAACTCCATAACCTGACTTCCAGGGTCCTAAGACATGCTAAGGACACTGGACTTAGACTGGCCAAGTGGCTATGTTGAGGTTTCCTCCTGAGGCATGGTTCTCTGCTACCATCTACTGATCACATTCTAACTCCTTCAGAATCTTTAAGTTCCAGCTCCCTAACAACCCACAACAGTATACCTTATGAGGTCAGAGCACATGGGTGAACTTCCTGGCATTACACCAAGACCTAGAGCTCATGTTGCTTCCCTCTTGTATCTCTGGTACATTAAGAACCTTATCCTAATTCCATAATGCCCTATGAACACTGGGCTCTGCCTTGGATTAATATGCTGAGGATGGCAGTGGAGGGGCAAAGTTATTACACAATCCAGGACAAAAACTATGAGAAGTTGAATAAAATTGGAAGGAAAGGAGAGAGAGAATGCATTTGGGGAACATTTAGGAAATACGAAATACGGTTCTTGGTGCCTGTTTGAAAATGAGTGCTAAGGGAAAAGGAGAGGACTAACTGACTTGCAGTCTCTCCAATTCCAACCTAATGAAGTTTATACCCCAATCTACCACTAGATGGAAGCAGATGAGGTCACAGAAGAGCCTCCTCCTACCAGCATGGATGCAGAGGAGCACTCTTCAAAGGACCCCTCCGCCAAGGACTTACAGGAGAACCCTATCTCGGAAACTGTCTTGAAGCCTTCCTTCTCTGAGACCCCTTTAGAACCCCATACCTCTGAATCCCTTTTGGTGCCATCCCCTTCCCAGACCTCCTTGGAGCCCCATACCTCTGAAACCCAGAAGCCTTCCATCTCTGAGATCCCTTTGGAGACTCCTACCTCTGAGACTTCATTGGAAAGTCACATTTCAGTGTCAGGGAAACATCTTGCTTTTCCTTCCCCACCTGTAAGCTATGCCTCTGTGTCTTCCCTTGATGCTTTGTGGGATAACCTCGCCTCTGAATTTTCTTCCAATGAGGTCCCACAGATAAAGAGGTCCACCCAGGTCTCTGAGAGCCTTCTAAAGCATGCTCTTTCAGGCCCTTCATCCCAGGTCCACATGGACACATCAACAAAGTGGAAGAAAGAGGGAGGAGATGATGAGAAGGAAGTGGATACCAGTGACAGCTTTGCTTACACATCCCAACCTGGACACCAGCCGGGCAAGAAGAAGGGGAAGAAAGGAGTTAGCCGTAATTGCTCCTGCCCAACTCCCTGTTCCCCCTATCACTGTCCCCTGTCCTTGACCTGTCCCAGGAAGAGCAGACTGGGTTACCCTTGGACATGGCCCCTTCTCTCAGTTTTAGGACCTCCTCACTTCCCCTTGGTTACTCAGCCCCTCCCTTCCTAGGTTATACAGCCCACCCAGTGGTCCCTGTTAAGCAAGCAGAGCTGGTGCAAGTAGCTAAGGCAATGCACAAAGAGGAGTTTGGTATTTGCTTGAATAATCTTTTCCAGTGGGAGAAGGATGCAGCCCTGAATGCCATCCAGACAGGTAAGCTCAGGTGGCCTTCCAGAGTCCTGTGACAGTCCCATGGACATCCTCCAATCCAAAAGGATCTGGAAACTTGCCCATTCAACAGATTGTTGCCCCTTATGGAAATAGCAGTACCACCTGCCTAGAGTCTGGAAGGGAATGCAGACAAAAAAATGAGGATATTCATGCAAAGCCCAGGTAGGGACAGGTGGCTTAACTAAAATTACTAAAAACAGGAGGCTCACGAGCCTACCCCAGATATAGGGCCCAAATAGCCTACACCAGACAGACCCTAAGGCAGAGATGGTCCAGAACCCTGGACAGTCTCCAGGATGTTCATTCTGATATGGCAAAGGCCGTATGGTCCTTTTGGAGGAATTCCATTAAAAGGCTGCCACCCCTGCGTGCCAGGCCCCTGCTGGGTATCCAAAAGCTTTGGCTCTTCTCACCAAAGAGTAGAGCTGTGTCCTCTGGCCCTATTGATTCCATGCTCAGCCTAAAATTAGTACTCTTGCCAGTCCTGTTAGTGGCTTGCTGTGTACAGATGAACTATGTAAACACATGCCATCCTGTGTGTGAACACGTTTACCTGTTGTTATAAACCTCACATCTATAGGGAATACCTTCCATATGAGAGCCACCCTGACCTGCTATAGGGATTCTGGCGTTTCTAGACTTGATTCAGTGCATGTCACTGCATTTATTTTTGTCCTTAATACTTCCTTTCCCTGCTTATGATATAAAGACAACCACATTTAGCCGGGCATGATAGCTCACGCCTGTAGTTCCTGTTACTTGGAAGGTTAAGGTGGAAGGATCACCAGAGCCCAGCAGGTCGACACTGGGGTGGGCATGCCTGGGCAACTGAGCATATAAATAACTCAACAAATAAATAAATAAATAAATAAATAATAAAACCACGTAATTCTAGATCCTTATCCCTCCTAGTAATTTATTCTTTCCATTCCCATGCAGAGACCCTTCACCTTCAACCCTAGGCAAAAAAAAAAAAAAAAAAAAAAAAGTCATAGTGATCTCATTTGTTTATCAGCCTCAATTCAGGCATTGAAATGACTTTGCTTACTTTAACATCTTCTGTTACTCTTATTTTCTTGCAAATGCAGGGTCTGTTCAGTCTTCAAATTCCCCTTCTCCAAACCTCCTGTCTACTCCCCACTCTTGGAGTGTATGTGTATGTGTATGTCTACTGTTAAAGCGGACTCTCTCTCCTCTTGAAGGTTACTGTGTTTTTCTTCTTCAAACTGACCTTCTTTTCTGGTGTAAACAGGCAGTTTTATACGGAAATGTGTTATTCAACCTTGAACAATGATATTTGAGGTCCCCTCCTAATATTGGGAATCTTGAGTCCCTGGAGAGTCAGAACTCCATAACAGTAAATCAACATGTAGAGAAATATCAAGTGTAATGTTTTCTTTTATTCATTCAACAAGCACATATTGAGCACCAGCTATATACCAGGCATTGAGCTAACTGTGAAGGTGGTGATGCTTGTGAGGGTTCAAAGACAAAATTATCTGTACTCTAATGAAAGACACCAATAAGTAAAAGGACAATTTTAATTCACTCTAGTAATTGCTATAATCAAGGTCAGCCCAGACAGCTGCATGAGTAGAAAAGTGGGGCACCCAATCTGGATGACTTGAGGAATAATAAGCCTTGGAAGGAATGACTTCTCGGCTGATATCTGTGAGATGAGTGGGAGGAAGTGGCCAAGTAAAGAATGCAGTAGGATGAAACATGAGGGGGCAAGGCGTTGTAGGAAACTGTAGCAATGCATTATATCTGAGGCACAGAGTGGCGAGGAGAGTAGCCAGCTAAGCTCCAGAAGGCAGAATTGTGCAGGCATTTCTGTGCCAACCTAAAGACTTGAGATTATATCCTGAGGGCAACAAAGATCTTAAGTGGGACAATAACATGAACAGATTTTCATTTTTGAAAGATCCCTCTGGCAATAGGATAGACTGGAAAAAGACAAGACTGGAGATGGAAAGACTACATTGTAAGGCACTGGTAATCTAGGTAAGAAACGACTGGGTGTAGGTGGAGAGAAGTGGACAAATTCAAGAAATGCTAACAAGGGAAAACTGATTGTTGGATAATTTGAATATGTAGTATCCTAGTAAGTAGAGAGGGAAATGCCTAGACTAATCCCTAGGTTTTGGGTATAAGTAACGGTTTGGATGATGGGGTCTTCAACTGAAAGCCTAAGACAGGGTCGGTGCTTGGAAAGCATGTGTTGGACGTACAGAGGACAAAGGATGAGAGCCAGGTCTGGAGGGAATAATTTGACATAAAATATATGGCGTGCTTATGGAACATGCTAGTGAAAGCACCTAGTGGACAACTGGCTATATGGGTCTGAAGTTCAGGAGAAGTTCTAAGCTGAAGACATCCTGTAAGGACAGCTGTATGTTAACTGGAGACATTCTATAAAGAGATGTTATCATGCAAATGGGACATGTGACTATGTGATCATGGAACAAGGCTATGTTGTACAGAATCAATATGGCGCCCCAGATACTGTCTCTTCCCCCTGCCAGTCCTTGCCCACTCATAACAGCAAGGGAATTGGAATCAGGGCAGAGAGTAGAGGGTCCTATGCTGGAATCCACAGCCAGATGCCAATTGTCCCCCTTAAAGAGCCACTAACACCTATAACAGAATCTGAGGTATAGTTGTCAGTCTCCCTGTTCAAACTCTAGTCTTTTTCATCTGAATGCTGGACACTGATTCCTAAACCAGTGCTTGAACTTGACTCCTCTAGGCCCTCAGATCAGGCCTTAATCTGTGAGCCTCATCTGCTTACTTAATGTATTCTGCTACTCCAGACACAGTTTAGAATTCTTCTAGTGGAATCCTGGCTCATACCCACCCCCATTGTGACTGCCTATACCCAGCTAAGCCTCACTGGTGTTAACTGGGCACTGTTTCTACAGGCTGTCAGTACTGAGATAGAAGCAGCAAAGCCAAAAGCCACATTTGGACAGGATTTAGATCCTGAGAAACTATGGGTAAGACAAATCTGAGGCACAGAATTGTGGTTGTGGCTCTGACCAGAGTCAAAGACCAGAGGACACCAACTCTTTCTCATCTTTCTTATGGAACATCAGGGTTATGCCTGGAATACAGGGTCTCTCCTCCTTCTTGAAGGAATTTTCTCATTCACTTAATCGGTTAGACAGTCTGTGTTCTCTCAGAACCTATTTGTGCCAGGCCCTAAGTTTAGAGATGTGGATGAAAAGACAGATCCTTCCCTTGAGGAACTCACAGACTAATGGGAATACAAGTAAACAGACCATCATAATGCACCACATACTATGATATGAGTTGTACAAGGATCTACAGAAGGCAAGAGGAGGGTTCTAGATAGACAGGGAGTCCGAGACAACTTTTTGGTAGAGGTGACATCTCACTTGAGCTTTTAAGTGGGAAGAAGAGTCCTATAGCTGAAGTTCCCACTCCATGAGGATGCATACAGGATTCTTGGCTAGAAATTGGGTTACTCTCAGTTCTCATGGAGGATGAGACAATTTGAACAGGTCTGTCTGGTTCTCCTCCCACATTTCACAGCATCACCTTCACCTCACGGTGAGAATGGCCATGAAGTCAGACAGTTTCAGACCCCACTGCTGAACCAAAGCTCTCAAGAATTGTGGCTTCTTGCTGGTGCCTGCTCTTAGGCATACCTCTTAGCCCCACCTGCTTTCCATGCCTTCCTGGTTAGCCTCACAACTTATCATTTTTGTCTTCACCACCATGACTTTTGACCTCTCCCTTTCTCCTAACCCGAGAGAACCTTCAGCAGCCTTTCTTAGGTTTATTGAGGGCATTAGTACAATAGCACCAGGAACATAGAAGGAAAGTATGAAAGTACCATCCTGGACAAGGGAGAGAAAACCGTCCTCTGACCTCCTGACACCAGGGCTTCCCAACCGCCTTCTCCCCTCTTCAGGTACCTTCAATAACCCTGCTCCTTAGGAGCCAGTGCCCACCATCTCTACATCTTCCCTTTCCCTCCCCTTAGACGCTCCAAGGAAACAAAGCAAAGTTGGGCTTTAATGTGGTGAAGGGAAGAGATGGGCATCCTCACAGCCACAGAGAACTCAGTGAGATTCATGTTCATCTTCAAAGAAAATTTTACCTATAATCTTCCTGCTCAGAAACTGAAGACTCTCTTGAGTCATCTCTGACAGGCTGCCGTAGATACAATGGATTCTAGGCAGGAAAGGAAGTGAAGATACTTGTGGGGTGATGAGAAAACCTTGAGGAGAAAAAGTCTACAGGGTTAGAGGTGAGAGAAGTGAGGACTCCCAGGTGGAGAGGAATACACCTAGAGGTAAGGTGATCCCCACCCCCAGGGATAGCTGAAAACACCTGGGGGGAACTGAGGGGTTTTTTTTTTTCCCTTCAGACTTTTCCTTATTACTCAATCCCTCCACACCTAGGTCTCTACATTGGCTGGCGCTGCCCCCATTACCTATGGGACTGTTTCCGGATCGGGGATGAGTCCAAATGCTTTTGTGGACACTTGTTGAGAGAACACAAGATCATCTCAGGTAGGGGAGAACAGACAGGTGTGGAGAGATAACAGAGTTGTCATGTCTTGGGGTGTATGAGATGTGTTGGTGTGTGTGTGTGTGTGTGTGTGTGTGTTGGCACAGGGGAGGGGGTTGGCATGGGAAGGCCAAGCCCTATCAGGTGCTGATCTAACCCACCCACCCATCCCCATTCCCATAGAC
Organism: Carlito syrichta; assembly: GCF_000164805.1. Classification (NCBI taxonomy): domain Eukaryota; kingdom Metazoa; phylum Chordata; class Mammalia; order Primates; family Tarsiidae; genus Carlito; species Carlito syrichta. The sequence continues at coordinate 238,384 of NW_007250689.1, forward strand.
ATATCCGTGCCCTGCAATGTGAGCAAGTGCCGCTGCCTCATGTTCTGCTTTATCCCATCACGCCCAGAGGAGGTGGGTGCGTTCTGGCTCAGGAGACGGGCCACCTTCAACCCTCAGGCCTGGAGGGCCCAATGTCGCTGCAAACACACCCATGAAGAACACATAGCCAATGGGTCCCATCCCTGCAGGCATCATGGTAACTTCTAGGGCAAGGGGAGTATTGAGTGAGGCATGGGTGGGGACAGGATGCAAATAGTGTGGGGATAATGATGGGGCGCTGGTGTGAGAGACTTGGGCATGGGGTTGGCAAGGAAGAGATGAAAAGGCAGTCAGCTCACAGGAAAACCCCGATTTTCTAAACTCTTCTTGGCTGCCCTTTTGCCCCAGGCTGCTGCTGCAATTGTTTTGAGTCTAATTTCCTCTGTGTGGCCTGTGACCGACGCTGGGAGGAACACGAAACTTTCTTTGAGACAGAAGAAACCAGACGACGAGGAGGGAGGCCTTATGGTGAGGTGGAAGCCAGGGACAGGGGGCCATTCCTGGGTTTGTAATGAGAAGGCCTGGCAGTAAGGTACTCCCATCCTTAACCATCCCCTCCAGGACTATGGTACTCCCTCACTACACCTCCCCACACCAGCATCCTTCATCTACACTGGTTTTCATCCTCCTCAGGAGCAGACTATGTGCCTTTTGCAGAGATGCCTATCCTCCGAGGAGCTTTCCTCAGCAACTCTGACTTTGAGGCCCTGCAGATACAGGGGCCCTCTGGCCTTCCCAGGTCCCACCCTAGTCCCTCTGGTCTCCCTGGCCCACGCAGGCTCCATCCTGGCCCCACATCTGACCCCCCTACCTGATCCTTTCACTTCTGCTCTTCCCTCCTCCAGGGACAGACATTGTCAACAACTGGCACAGGCCTTTGTGAGCCTGGCACAGATCAGCAATAAAGGGAAAGGAACTGGAACCTGATCTGACTCTGTATGGGGCAGGTAGAGCCCAGCCCAGGGACAGACAAATATCTTAGCGTTAGCACCTACTTGGGGCAGGAGAGAGGCTAGATCCAATCATTTGCTTCCATCACACCCACATTCAAGCTGCTAGCTTTTATAGCAGAAGGAGAGTGACTTCAAGGAAGCCAAGAAGGGAGGAAGTTTCAAGAAGGATAGCGTGGGCAGTGATGCCAGATGCAGCTGGGGTGCCAACAAGATAAAGACTGAAAAGCGTCCATTGGATTTTGCAATTAGAAGGTCTTTGGGAACTTCAAAAGAACAGTTTCACACCTGTGCAGTGGAGGCAACAGTACAGTGGTGAGTTTGAAGGGATCTCTTCAAGAAGCTTGGATGAAAAGTACAGGAGAGAAATCAGGTCATATCCAAAGGAAGATGTGGAGTCAAGGAAGCACTTTTGTGGGAAGGAAAAGGGAAAGAGACCAGTAGACAAAAGTACTTTAACAGATACAGAAGAGAAGGGAGAGATGCCTGGTAAGACAAGATCCCAGAGATGGAGTGAGGATATGCGGTCAAGGCAGAGGTGAAAGGCTTTGAGCTGGGCAGGAGAAACACCACTTCTTAGACCAAGAGGAAGGAAGAAAAGATGGGGTCTTTACTGAACTTCAGGAAACAGGATCCAGTGGAAGTTCCCCTCTGATGTCTTCTATATTCCCTGTGAAAGAGGAGATATGGCCACTTGCTGGGGGGGGGGGCAGCAGAGGGAAAAGAGCAGGGAGTAGGAGACAGGAAGAGGAAAGTGAAGGTTTGGGAAGACTAATGTGGGGAACTGGAGAAAAACTTAACCAGTGGGTAGTTTATGCTTCAGGTACAGTTGGAAGTGAGAACCTAGTTAGAGAAGCAAAATGTTTAGATTTGTGAGATGGTGATGGGAGGAAGGATTATCAGGAAAATAAGGCAAAAGGAGGCATGAAGATGTGAAGAGAATAGACGATACAAATAGGGAAAGAAAATGATGCCAGAAAGCAACTGACAGATTGAAAAAGTGAGCTGTTACAGTCTCTAATGAGATAGCAGATGCGGTAGCAGGAATTGAAGTGCAGGAGACAGTGGTCAGAGGCTGCAGAATATTGCATCTTTCAGATGAGAGTAGTTGCAGGTGATGGCAAGTGCTTGGACTAGAGAAGACGGTGGGCCAAGGGTCAAATAAGGGAATGAGAATGACTAGAAAATACATGACAATTCTTTTTTTTTTTTTTTTTTTTTTGAGTTAGAGTCTCACTCTTTCGCCCAGGCTAGAGTGCAGTGGCACACTCACGGCCACCGCAGCCTCAACCTGCTGGGCTCAGGTGATTCTTCTACCTCAGCCTTCTAAGTAGCTGGAACTATAGGCATGCGCCACGATGACCAGCTAATTTTTTGGTTTATTGTAGAGATGAGGTCTCACCAAGTTTTCCAGGCTATTCTCGAACCCATGGGCTCAAGCAATCCTCAACTTAGCCTCCCAAAATGCTGGGATTATAGGCCACCATGCCCAGCCACATGACAATTCTTATGAGGGTAGGAGATCCTGACGCTAATGGACTCTGTGACCCTAGACAAGTCACTTTTCCTCTTTGGGCTGCAGTTTCTGGATCTGTGAAACAGGAATAGCCTCTGTGTTGCCTGCTGCCTATGAGAACCCAAAGAAATAACCAGTTTCAAACCCCTACAGGCTAGTGTTCTTCTTCTTCCTAGACCCCAGATCCATTTATCTCTTGCCCTTCTCCAACACAGCTCTAGGGTCTCCCAGTGTTCCAGAGGCACCACAGAGAACTGCAGGCTCTGGGGCACAGGGAAGGGGCCATTCTACATTTAGGGAGGCCATCTGTCCTTCCAAGGGAAGGAATGCAGCCTAAACTGCAAGGGCCACTGGGGGAAATAACAGGATCAAATGTCTGCCATTTTGAGAAGAAAGGATTTTCTAACAATAATATAGCTATACAAAAAGAGAAGGTACTATCTCTAGAAGTAAGAGTTCCTCGACACTGGTTATATGTGCCAAGATAACCACTTACCTAATTCAACTAATAGTCAACAATACAGGAAAAGTCACTATGATAAACTCATTTGGAAATATTATGCAGCCATTACAGAGTATATTTACATAGGCTGTAAAAATATAAAAAACTGATAAGTGGAAGAGTAATATAATATGCAGTACATATTATATATTATGAAAGGAAATGACAGGAAACACCAAATATTACTCATTTCAACAAACAATATTGAACACCTATAGGTGTCAGGCCATGTGCAAAAAAAACCCTAAAGATACACTGATAACTTGGCCTATGTGATGTCACACGAAAACTTACTTGGTGTCTGAGTATATTGCCATTTTATGATCCCATGTTCTTTTATTATTTTTGATTCAAGGGGTATATGTACAGGTTTGTTACATGGGTATATTGCATGATGGTGAGGGTTGGGCTTTTATCTAACCCATCACCTACATAGTGAGTGAGCATGGTACCCAATAGGTAGTTTTTTAACCCTTGCCTCCCTCCCCTCTTTAGGAGTCCCCAGTGTCTGTTGTTGCCATCTTTATGCCCCTGTGTACCCAGTTCTACTTATAAGAACATGTAGTATTAGGTTTTCTGTTTCTGTGTTAATAATGGCCTCCAGCTGCATCCAGGTTGCTGCAAAGCATATGATTTCATTCTTTTTTTTAATAACTGCATAGTCTCCCACGGTATATATGTACCACATTTTCCTTATCCAGTCCACCGTTGATGCACACCTAGGTTGGTTCCGTGTTTTTGCTATTGTCAACAGTGCTGCAATACACATGCGAGTGCAGTTGTCTTTTTGGTAGAACCATTTATGCGTCTTTGGGTATATACCCAGCAGTGGTAACCCCATGTTTCTTATATCAACAATATATATTCCAGCAGAGCAAACCTGACTCATTGAAAATGCCAGGCACCAAACTGTGTCACACACCTTTTCTTATTAGAGAAGAACATTGGATACATACTCTCTTGCTTATTAGTTGTGCGGCAAAGATACGACACTCCCATCTCCGTCTCTTAAAAAAAAAAAAAAAAAGCCCTGTAAACAGAATCTTTCACCTATGGGTGAATGTGTTAACAAGATCATAAAATAAAGGAAGAATTGCCCTCAGATGAGTATGTTAAAATCTCCGAAATGCTCAGTGGGCTGAAGCTGCCTTTGTGGAGAAAATGCTGGGTATCGACCTGCCAGTTAGAAAAACGACCATGTCCCATTCCCTTTCAGCCCCTCCCGGGTGGTTCTTGGAGCCTATAATATAGCGCCGAATGCCTTCAGAATAGCGCCTTCTTCCTGGCCGATGTGGTGAAAGGACCTAAACAAGCCCCTGGTGCAGCAGGTGGCGATGCCCCGCCCCCTTCCTCCCAGCCCACCAGTAGCTGCCAGACCTGAAGCCTAGACGAAAAGTCCCGCCCACTCGGAGGCACAACCTGAATCAGCTCTACTAGAAGAAAAATCCCACTTCCAGCCTTCTTAATCCTTTCAATGGAGTGGAAATGTTCAAAAGGAAACAATTTAGGGGATCCAATGAGAAAAAAAAATGTTCACGCTTACTAGAAGACTAAGCCAATGGAGTGAAAAATTATCTCTGGTAGAAGGAGCCAATGGGATGAAAGGATTCCGCCTCTAACGTGACGGAGAAGCCAATGGGATGAATCGTGCCCAGGCGTGAGCTCCAATGGGAAGACAGGACCCGCCCGGCCGCTGGCGGAGCCAATGGCCGTCACTCCTCAGCTCTCCGACAGCCCACCCACCCCCGCCGCAGAGCCGAGTGCGGGCCTAGGTGAAAGGTTCCCGCGGCTCCGGGAAGATGGCCGCAGCCGTGGTGCTGGCCGCCGGGTTGCGCGCGGCGCGTAGAGCCGTGGCGGCCGCGGGGCCGCGGGGGGCACAGGTGAGAAGTAGCGCGGGGGCTAGTTAGGAAAGGGTCCCGCGGACTCTGACGCCCGCCCGGGCTCGGGGCCGCGTTCCTCCCGGCTCGCGAAGGCGCGCGGGGCAGGAGCCAGAGCTCCCGCCTGTGGCCTCTGCCCCTCCACACCCGCAAGTTCCAGGGCTATGCGGTCTCGTAGCTCTGGAGAGTGAACTAACGATGAGCGCCCCTCTGCACGGGCCTGGACTCCGAGGTCGGGACAGGGTCACTATAGCGGCTGCTGCCGTCGCCTGCCTGCATCCCCGCTGGCCGGCGCATGGACAGCCTCCTCGGTGCCCCCTGCAGGAAGCGAACTTTCTCTTCTTGGAGCCAATCCTCTGCTCCCCCCAGGCCTGTGGACTTGTAATGAGCAGTAGTGTTAACCTCTCATCTTCCCCACTTGCCAGAAGTGACTCGGCGGTCAGAGAAGTCTAATTCATCCTTTCCTTTTCTCTCCCTATGTGACGCACTGACTTCAGCCTTCTCCGAGTACCTGTGAAACGAGGACTTCCCTACCCCCAATCCCCTGAATCTGGGGGAGCGAAGGTCACTTAACTGAACTCTTACCTCCACTGATTCAAGGGACAGGAGTTAAAATCCACAGTAAGAGATCAGATGTGATACTCAGATGAGGGATCAACTAGTGTCAAACAGGGCAATTGCATTAAAACCGAAATAAAATAGGTAACAAGGCTTAAAGATCAGAAAACAAGTACTGGAAATAAGTGGAGATGTATTAACAAGGTGAGAGCAAATGGAAAGAGCTTTAAGCCATCTTAAGAGATGGTGTGAACCACTTCTTTATATTAAAAGCCAAGAGAAGAAATCAATCTGAGGTAATTCAGTGGTAAGATAGGAACTGCAACTTGAATCTCTAGTTTTTCATTCTGGATCCTTTTTCCTGAACAGTGCTAGTTTTCATACACACAAGCGGCAATCAGTTGTACTGGGTAATAATTTTGTCTGTTATCTAACCAGGCCCAGCACTACGTGGTCCTACCCTTTGCTTCTGGTTTTCTGAAATTCAGGAACTTTTCTCTTGGGTGGGAACCACAAGTACGTTCTTAAAAGAATGAAGTTAACTATCAGCTTCTATCAGCCCTAAGTACATGGGAGAAGTGTTGCGAATTCCCTGCCTTGGTGTGTCTGACCCACCTTCAGGTCCGAGGAGCTGCAGGTGTGACTGATGGGAGTGAAGTGGCCAAGGCCCAGCAAGCTGCTTCTGGGGGAACAGCCCCAACCATCTTCTCCAGGATCTTGGACCGTAGCCTCCCAGCTGACATTCTGTATGAGGACCAGCAGGTGGGATGCCCTTAGGACCCCATTCCCTTAGGAATTTCATGGATACTGTCCAGCCTATTAAAGTAACATGGTGGCCTCTGGCCTGTCACTGCTCCCAGTGTCTCGTGTTCCGTGATGTGGCCCCTCAGGCTCCTGTGCACTTCTTGGTCATTCCTAAAAAGCCCATTCCTCGGATTAGCCAGGCAGAAGAAGAAGACCAGCAGGTAGGAAGAACAGGGCCAGGGTTTAATGGGGAAGAGCCCTGGACTCAGCTAGAGGTTTTGCTCCCATGAATGAAGCCTCCTGTGTCCCTGTGCTCTCCCTATAGCTCCTAGGACACCTACTCCTTGTGGCCAAGAAGATAGCAACGGCTGAGGGCCTGGGAGATGGATACCGACTTGGTGAGTGACTTTTAGCCCTTGGTCCCTCACCTATGGATTCTCATTCTTACTCAATATGATCTTCCTATTTTGACCTCTGCCATGATCCTGACCCCCCAACCCCAAATTCCATTTCAGTGATCAATGATGGGAAGCTGGGTGCACAATCTGTATATCACCTGCACATTCATGTACTTGGGGGCCGACAGCTCCGGTGGCCTCCAGGTTGAACTTGTCAACTGAACAAGAACTCCAGATATGATTACTTGGGTGGAGAAGGGAAAAAAGAACCCTTGATGCTAATAAAACTGCTCTCCTTCAATTCGCATTCCTGTCTTAACTATATAAAAATGTATTTCACAAAAGGGAAAGAAAACATATAGGGCTATGATTCCCCTTGGCCAGGGTCTGAGTGAGAGACAATGAGGAAGCCCATTCTGTGGTTAAAGGAGAATTTCACCTGCAGACAGTCTCATGACAAGTGGCCCACCCTAGATCAAGCTTCCAGAAAAGTAGTAGTACAAGTGAGCAGTATGAATGAGCCTGAAGAAACAAAACCAGGTGTAAGACTTGCATAATCCTGGTCTTTATTCAGCAGACAAACCAGGTTCTAAGGGGTTTGGGAGGAGGGTAGTCAATATGAAGACCTTTTATCAGAAAAGCAATCACACCAAAAAAAAAAAAAAGCACCTACTTTTTCACAACTCTGTATGTCTCACCATTTTGCTATTAAGCTGATTCACGTATTTTCATACTTAAATTTTTTAAAGATCACCCCCCACTTTTGAGAATGAACGAAGCAAAACCAAGGGGGAAGCTACTGTTGCCCCCCACCAGCACATCAAGTAGGCTACTGTCTGCTGTCCCAGCCCTGTGCTTCTCTCCAACATATCCCCATGAAGAATCACCTCAGAAAGCCTCAATCATGCTTGGGCGTGGAAAGCAAGGTCATACTTAGACCAGCGGAACTTTAAAAGCCCGGCTGAGGCGGAATCCCGTCGGGACCGGAAAGCGGGCTTCCGGCCCCACCAGCTTTAATACTTCCGCCCCGCAGAGGCCTTGCCTCCCCGTCCCCCCATCTCTAGTTCTGCGCAGTCTCCGGGGGTTGTTTGCTGTCTCTATGGCAACCCGGTAACCGGGATCTGAAGATGGAGACCAACGCGCCTACGGAGGGATCGCGGTCGCGGTAAGGTTGCAGCCCTGGCTGTAGACGTAGGGGACGGGGAAGGTCAGCGGACTTCCTCTCCTGCGCTTTCGACAACCTTGTCGCGTCTGCTTTCTTTTAGTTCTTTAGACGTACAGCACAGCTCCGGACTGGCAATCACTTCGGAACCATTTTCTTCTTCAGAAGATGGTCCTAGGTCTGCCCTGGCAGCGGCAACCGCAGCAGCTGCAGCGGCTGCATCAGCTGCGGCAGCCACTGCAGCCATCACCACTGCCAAAGCAGCTGCGTTATCTACAAAGACCCTAGCGCCCTATTCTGAGTTCACAGGGCCATCCTCTGACCCCAGTCTTCTTGGGGATCCCTGCACGAAAACCAACTTTGCCCATAGCATAGGCCATAAGAGTCTCCACTTCGAGCCAGTCTATATTCCCTGTACTGCTCAGGATTCCAGTACTAAAACGGACCCTAGTTCTAGTCCTGGCCTTGATCCTGACTCCAGTTCTGGCCATGGCTCTGTCCTTGGCTCTGGCTCTGGTCCTGGCCGTGGCTCTGTCCCTGCCTCTGACTCTGGTCCTGGCCGTGGCTCTGTCCCTGCCTCTGGCTCTGGTCCTGGCCATGGCTCTGTCCTTGCCTCTGGCTCTGGTCCTGGCCGTGGCTCTGTCCTTGCCTCTGGCTCTGGTCCTGGCCGTGGCTCTGTCCTTGCCTCTGACTCTGGTCCTGGCCGTGGCTCTGTCCTTGCCTCTGGCTCTGGTCCTGGCTGTGGCTTTGTCCCTGGCTCTGGTCCTGGCCGTGGCTCTGTCCCTGACTCTGGCTCTGGTCCAGATCCTGGCTCTGAACCTGGCCCAGGTGCTGGCCCTGGCCTTGAGCTCAGGCCCCGTACTCCTCCAAGGTTCAGAAAACTTGAGGCCGATCTGGTCCCTGACTGTACCTCCTGGAGTCACCACTGCCACTGGGAGCCTCAAAAACAACCATCCTGGGAACTTTTGCCAGTCTCAGAGCCTGGTGCCCAAGGGCTATGGAAGCCCCCAGTGGTTAAAGGGAAACCTAAGGTTCTCTGTGAAGTATTGCCACGGGGCCGGTGCCTCCTCTACAACTGGGAGGAAGAGGTATTAAGGTCTTGGCCTGCTTCCTTTTCTTGAAGGCTGTCCCCAGTTTCCTAGGGGAGGAAGTAGTTTATGACAAGGTTGGGTACCAGAAGGGATATCACCTTGGGACCCACAGAGAGCCACCAACCACCTGGATCAAGTCCCAAGAATGCAGGATGGCTCTGAAAGTTTCTACTTCCGACACGGACACCAGGGACTGCTCACTATGCAACCACAGTCACCCATGCCCTCCAGCACCACCCAGAAAGACTCATACCAGCCTCCAGGAACCCTCTGTCAGCCACATCGAGGTGTGAACCATGAGACAGAAGGCCAGAATGAGTCTATTAATCAGAGAAAAAAAGGATAGAATTTCTGGTGGGACTGTGGGTTATTGGATGGATAGTAGGTTTCTTCTGGGCCTGCTTCTTAATCAGATCCCATTCTGTCCACCCCTTACCCTCCCACAGGAAAACGTGAAGCCATGCTGGAAATGCTTCTACATCACCAGATCTGGTAAGAGACTGGGGAAAGGGGAGGGGGAGGAGAAAAACTGGGGGAGCATGGCCTTGACACCCCCCAGGGCTGCTCAGTAAAGAGGTACAGGCAGAGCAGGAACCCACAAGGAAGGTCTTTGAGGTCGAGTCTGTGACACACCATGACTACCAAATGGAGCTGGTGCAAGCAGGGCCTCCTGCTCCAACAAAGGTGAGAACCCATCCCACCCCACTTGCATAGCTGGGCTCTGACAGGACTGCCTCAAGGTTGAGAGAGAGGGCTGAAGGCCAGGATTTACTCAGTACTCTTCCTCACAGCCTCATGACTACCATCAGGAGCAGCCTGAAACCTTCTGGAAACAGAGGGCACCACAGCTACCGGTGTGTAAGGATGACTAGGTGTTCGGGGGCAGGGTCGGAGAGGACAGTTCTGTTCTGGCTTGGGGGAGGGTGGGATCTGTCCTCATCCTGGCACTCCTCCAGGGTGTCAGTCAGATCAGGACATTGGACACACCATTCCGGAAGAACTGCAGCTTCTCAACGCCAGTACCCTTGTCTCTGGTGCAGCCTTTGCCCTATGAACCTGAGAATTACCCCCACCAATTGGGAGAAATGTCTTCCCTTGCCTGTTGTGGAGGAGAGCAGGGTGGTGGAGAGGGGAGAACTCCTCCTGGTAAGAGTTGAGGAGGGATGTGGTATATGGAATATGGAATCTACTTCTGTCTGTACTAGAGAGGTCAGGAGGAAGTTAATTCTGTACTTGATGAAGGAGCTTTACATAAAGGATTCTCTCTCATCCTGAGACGGCTAATTCAGTGATTTCTGTGACCCACCATGTCCATACACTATAACCTTTCCTTGGGGTTGCTCCTAGCCCAGGCTATGACACCTTGACATGATGTTGTTGTTTTATATTTGGCCAAAATATTCTGGTTTAGATACAGATATTTACAGAAGGTCAGGAGGAAGGGGACCAAGCCAGAGAGGGGCAGGTATATGTACAAGGCTGAGCTGCAGAGGGCTACAACTTCCATAAGGTAGGTTTTTTGTGCATGTTTTTCATTGCATATGAAAATGTCTGTTTCTGGTGTGTGGAGAGAGGGTGGCCACTGCCCACCCAGGTCCAGCAGCAGGAGATTGTCTGACTTGGGAAGAAGTGGGGTTTACAGGAGTCCAGGAGGCCCTTTCCGTTCTCCTAGGAGCCAGTAAGTGCGCATCTTTCCTTTTCCCTGGAAGCAGGGGAGTGGACATAATTCAGATTTTTCCTTCCATGTGAGTCCCCTTCTCCCACCCCCACGATCCCCATTATCTGTCCATACCCCTCCCTTTCCATACCCCCTCCCCCAGTGGCCTGCCATCACCTTCATCTCCACATCCCCCCGAAGCTCTAGCTGGAAGCATCCCAGTTCATCCAGGGCATCCTTGGTGGTGGAGGAGACATGGATCTTCAGGGCTGGAGCGGAGGGAGGTGGAAAGAAGAATCGAAGAAAAGGCAGTAGAAGAATTGGTAGTATTGAAGAGAATTCAATCCTACTAACCACCCCAGAAGACTCCCAACACACGTCCACTAGAACCAAAACATGCCCAAGGGTGGGGCACTTAGGAACTGTGGTCTTGAAGATTGAGAAATCCCAAGGAACTACAAAAAGAAGAAATGGACAAGATAAACTGAGGCCAACACTGGGGTTGAGGCCATGCCTTACCTTGACCATTAGACTCCATTCGAGAAGCAGTGTTCACCGTGTCGCCAAAAAGACAGTAGCGGGGCATCTTCAGGCCAACAACCCCAGCACAAACTGGCCCTATGAGACGAAACAGGTTGGGACAGCCTGGGAAAGGTGGAAGCCAGGGCCGGGGTGAGAGTTGGCCTTACCAGTGTGAACCCCTATGCGTAGCCTCAGCTGGTCATGGGGCCGGTGGCGAATGCGGAAGGATGATACTGCATCTAGTAATGCTAGAGCCATACGAGCAATTTCTGGTGCATGGCGTTGACCATTTCGGCCTGGGAGGCCAGACACCACCATGTAGGCATCCCCAATTGTCTCCACCTGATTGAGAAGGGGATTGAAAGGTCACTTCTATTTGTGTATCAATGAGGATGGGGAAGAGTAGAGGGAAGACAAGCTGGACACCACCATGAGTCATCCTGGTGGTATGGGAGACCAGAACACTGACTAGAAAATAAGTGCCATGGTCCTGAGAGTCTGGGGATAAGGGGAAAGGGATGTCAAAGGAATCTTTAAATCCTCCCCACTCTAGCACCTAGTTAATACTCGATAAATGAATGGGCATCTTGTTTGTAACAAGACATGGACAAACAGGTTTGCTGTCAGGAAATGGGAAGCAAGAACACAGGCTAAACTGAAGAGTTCAAAGGCTGGTGAGGAGGTAGAGCAGGTCCAATGAAATGGGGCCACACAGTCCAAACCGTCAGAGGAGAAGAAAGTAGCTGAATGTCATTGTTTTCAGGAAATACGGAGTGAAGTTTTTAGGGAAGACATATTAAGTATTTAGGGATAAAGGAGTAGTATGTATGAGACTTACTTTCAAATGGTTCAGAAAATAGAAGCATTTTTTAAAATAAAGCAAATGGGCAGGTGTATAATCCCAGCACTTTTGGGCTGAGACAGGATGATCGCTTGAGGCCAGGAGTTTGAGACCAGCCTAGGAGACAACAAGACCTCATCTCTACAAAAAAAATTACAAATTAGCCAGGTATGGTGCTGCATACCTGTAGTCATAGCTACTTGGGAGGCTAAAGCAGGAGGAATTCTTGAGCCCAGGAGTTTGAGGCTGAAGTGAGCTATAATTGTGCCACCACACCCTGAGTGAGAGTAAGACACTGTCTCTTAAAATAAAATACAGGTGTGGTGGCTTACACCTGTAATCCCAGCACTTTGGGAAACTGAGGGGAGAGAATTGCTTGAGCCCAGGTGTTTGAGACATAGCCTAGGCAACATAGCAAGACCTCATCTCTACAAAAGATCAAAAAGTTCGTGAGGCCTGGTGATATGCGCCTGTAGTCCCAGGCTACTTGGGAGGCTGAGGCAGAAGGATTGGCTGAACCCAGGAGATTGAGGCTGTAGTAAGCTGTGATCATGCCACTGTACTCCAGCCTGGACAACAGAGACCCTGACTCAAAAAAAAAAAAGTCTTCACCTCACAAAAATAAATAAAGCAAATGGGGGAAATATAAACAATCTGGGTAAAAGGTTTATGGGAGTTCTGTTACAGAAACAACAGAGATGGTAGTTAGTACAAAGGGAAGGAACAGGAATGGATATTTATTATCTGCCATGTGCCAAAAGCAATATTAGACACTTTTCATCTAACAAATCTATTATTCCCATCTTTCAGATAAAACAACTGAGGCTCAGGGAGATTCTGTTACTTATTTAAGGCCACTCAGCAATTAAGCCAGTATTTAAATCCAGGTCATTTTTATTCCCCAGGACAATGAAGCCAGCCTCTGACAACTCAATGACCTCAACAAAAAGCTTTACATTTTTTTCATATATTTCCCCTCAGCCCACTAAATCAATCTGTACCCACACCCTGCATGATTCTTCCATGATGGATAGGCTGAATTTATACATTCATACCCCCATAGAAATAGGAGCTTAATCTTGTGATGGTTCTGATTAGGGAAGCCTAAGTGAGAGTTCACAAGAAATTAGACGGCAGTGTACAATTATGGTGCCAGAGCCACATCTGTCTGCAAATGTGCACTGCAGCGGTAGGAGACTGGAGACCCTGGAAGAAAAACTGACCGTGGAGTGGGTAAGGTATGTGGGGTCCAGGGAGACGGGCCTTCAAAGGGGTCTCAATAGGAGTGCAGCTCCAGCTCTCACCTTGTAGACGTCAAAGTTGTCGATTATGGCATCAAAGCAGGTATAGAGGTCATTAAGAAGTGTCACCACCTAAGAAGGATGGGAAAGCAGAGGCAAGACTCATGCCCAACCTAAGAATGCTTAACTCACAAGCCATCACAAGGTGTGGGAACTCTAGAACAAATGGATCTTCTTTGCTATCAATGAAGCTGCCCCAGGTCCCTATCCCACCCCCTCCCTCCCACTCGTGGCTCTCACCTGCATGGGGGTGCTCTCTGCTGACAATGCTGTGAAGCCAACAATGTCACTGAAGTAGATGGTAACGCTGTCAAAGGCCTCAGCCTGTACAGTCTCTCCCCGTTTTAACTGCTCTGCAACTGAACTAGAAAGCAAGGGTGCAATGTGAGCCAAACTCTAAGAAAGAGGGTGGGCAGGGGGAGAGAAAAGAGGTATGTGGCTACAGCAAAGATGAGTTGAAATATGAAAGCTCAACTTGGGGGAGAAAAAGGAAAGTGACTGGAAAGACATTACGGTCTGGTGCAGGGTAAGGTGCCCAGGCAGTAGGGGTTTGCAAGGAGATCTCTGCACATCGGAGCTAAGTGTCTCAAGTTGGGGCTGTTTCACATCCACCTGCTGAAGCAAGGGCATGGTAGAACAGTACCCTAAGAAATAGGGCTGGGAAACCAGAAAGAAGGTGGAAAACCAGCTGATATGGAGACAGGATAAAAGCCTCTAGTCTACAGCCAGGATGGCTTGCTGGGCAAGCAGGGTTTTGAGGATTAGGAGGGGAGCTCCCAGGAGCTTGATGAGGCAGAACCCAACAGAACAGAATCCCGAAGAAAAATTTAGGCAGGGGAACATGGGTCTCACTGGGGTAGAATTTGGTAAAGCAGAGCCTCAGCCTTGCGCTTCTCCTCCAGATAGGCCTGTGTGCGTTCCTCTACCAACTTCTCCAGGTTATTGGCATACTGTTCCATGCGCAGCAGGAGGTTGTCCAATATGCTGGTGCCACCCTCCCTGGGGAGAGGCCAGGATATGGTACCTGCTTCAAGATTCTCAAGTCTCCCAGGACTTCCAGCCCAACCCACTGTCTGCCCCCACCTGCCCTGTTCATCTACTAAGACTGATGAGGCTTCTATCCCTGGGGAGTCCCTGCCCCTTACTGCCCTCTCACTTGTTAAAGCGGCGAATGAAGCCCTTAATCTGTCCAAAGTCTGGCCGCTCAGCTGGGTCCTGGGCCCAACATCGCTCCATCAGCAAAACTAGCTCTTCATTCAGTTGAGTACGGTCAATGCTCGGCCGGAAATATGGCCGCTGACCATTTCGGACCTTCTGGACAATCTCTGAAGATAATAAAAGGTTTGGGTGAAGAACAAGATTCCTCCGAGAAGATGAGGCTATGGGCAGTGGATTGACTGTCACCTTTGGGGCTGAGGTCCAGGCCTTCCAAGTAGAAAGGACCACTGCGAAGTGCTATCTCCTGTAGGATGATCCCAAAACTATAGACATCAGCTTTCTGCATGCCTGTGGTTGGCAAGGGGTTTCCACTGAGCAGTTCTGGGGCAGTCCACAGCTTCTCTGAAAAGAGGGAATAGGCTGGCTGGATGCTCAAAATAGGTACCCCCAAGTCCACCTAGGCTCATCCCCACAATGCTCCCCAAATTACTGTCACGCCATCTCCCTGTCTCCCCCTCCCTAGGTGGAAATGATCAGGGCTAGGGAACCAATATAAAAAGTGGGTCATGGGGAGGGGGCCTCACTGGCATAGAGGGCGTGGCTGTCATCAGGTTCAGCGGTTGATCGGAAGCTGGCCAGGCCATAGTCTGTGATTTTGAGCACAAAACGACTATCCACCACACAGTTGGAGGACTTGAGACTCCCATGGGATGAAATAATGCTGTTGTGGAGAAAGGCCATGCCCTGCAGGGTACAGATCAAGTCATGGGACTGGATCATTTCTGGCTTAGAATAACCCCTCTTCATGAGATGGTACTGGCTAGCTGTCAAGATCTTGGGACCACAAAAAAAAAAAAAGCTGGTGTTGGGAGGCATCCTTTGCAATTTGTACCCAAGGAAGCAGGCAGAATGGGAGAGTCATCCCTTCCTGACACCATAAGCATTATATATAGGCACCCAGGCGCCAGGGATAGGAAAAAAAATGCTTATGGGGAGGAATAAAAGGAGCTACCAATTATTACCCTAGAAAGGACAGTCAATCTTCTGAGTAGTGAAGGGAGCAGAACTTGGGTAAACTCAAAGAATGATATGACACCCATGGTGGCCTCAAGTGCCTGGCCACAAATTAGGAAAATATGGGTTGGGACCCAGGTGTCAAGAAATGCACTAAAAAAAGACTATCCAGCTGCAAACTTGAATGTGCAACCATGTATAGGTGGGCAACTCAGGATAGAGAAGGAAGGAGATCTACTAGAGGGGGTGCTGGACCAGAGAAAAAGTGGAGAAAACCATAAATTCGAAAAAACTGTAAAATGGACAAAAGTTGGAGACAACTGCTAAGCCAATGCAGAAGTCTGAAACTGCTGGCCCCATGGCTCCAAGGAGGAAAGAAACCTTGCCTCCAAGGTACTGCGAGACAGATCTTAAAAAGGCAGAATGGTGCTTCCCCAAAATGAAACCTGGGAGCCCCCATTCCAGTCAGTTCAGGTGGACAGGAGGATACAAGTTTCATTATGCCAACCAGAAGCAACTTGTCTAGATTTTTGGCTCTGGACTTAATTCATAACTCTAGTCTCTGTGAATCCTTTCTTTTTATTTCTCCTAGTATCAACAAAACCTTTGGGAATCTCCAAATCTGTGAATTTACTTGTGTGGAAACTGTGCAAAGGATGCCTCCCAAAATCACAGAAATGATTAGCTTCTAGCTTTGTTGCAGAGCACTTTCCCATCAAATCATTATGCTCTCAAGATGTGTGTTTTATATTTATCATCACACCTCTAGTGAGTACTACAGTCACTTAGCCTAATATTTTATCTCTCATTTGATGGCAAACTTTCACATGAAAAAATACTTTTTAAAATGTAGTGAGAATTTAGTAGAAAACCAAAGCCAGCTTTAGGTACACTGTGGGGTGATCCACTTGGCTTGCTCACTGGCTATGAGACTTTCTTCAGAACACCTGTCCAAACCATGCAAGATTCAGCTTTATGTTCCACAAATCCATGGGTCTCTGATCATTTGGAAATAACTGAAACCTTAGTTTCTCTTAGTTTTACCAGTAAAAAAATTTCCTTTTTTAATATTAGTTTTCTGAACAAAAAAAGACATGCCAAATATTGGTCAGAGAGTAAAATGATGAGAGGGAAAACAGAAGATAAATATGGAGTAGAGACCCCACTCATTTTTTTCTCTGCTAAAGGATTTCAATATGAGCTCTTGGAGGTGAAAGAGATGTGGCAGGAAGACAAAAATTTCTGTACAGATACAGAACTCCCTGTGGCAGATAAAACTCACTCCCCCAATTATAAGCCCAGACCCCTTGTTCGCCCATTAGTTCCCAACCATAGGAAAAAGGGAAGATGGAGAGAACAGGACGTACAGTGGACTAGGGGAGGAAATTACATGCAAAGACAGAACAATGGAGGTAACTGAAAATGGATGAACCCTTAAGATGTGGGGAAGACTCACCTTAACAAGATCATTAATGAGTGAATAACGAAACATCCAGTCCAAGTTGATGCTGTCATTTTCTAGAATATCCTGGTAAAGTGACATGGAATAGAGTGTCTGTCCTAGTCCCACTCACTATCACCTGGCACAGAGTCAATGTAACTTTAGGTCTGCCCTCCCCACCCCTGCCATAATCTCCTACACCTGTCCCTCACCTGTAAACTCCCACGAGGACAATACTCAGTGACAATGCAAATGTTTGGAGGGTCTATGCAGGCTCCAATGAAGCGAGTGAGATGGTTGAACTGAACATCTCTCATCTAGCAAGAAAAAAAAACAATGAAAAGGAAAAGAGAACCAAAAGAGTTAAAAATTAGATACAGAAACCTACCGCTCCATAAGAGGATCTTTCTCTTAGTTATACTTACAATTTAAAGTCATTTATAAACTCCTTGCCATTCCAGCCAATTTTGCTGTTCCCATAATCTTCCCCTTTCCTCCTCCCCATCTCTACATACCCCTCGCCCTCCATCCCTATGCCACTACATACATGTTTGAGTTCAAACAGAACCTGTCGTGTCAGCTCGATGCGCTTCTTGTTCACATGTTTGATGGCGACAACATTTCCCTGATGATGGAAATAAAAGGGGAAAAGGAAAGTGAGTATCAAAAGAAGTTTCTGGGTGCTAGGGAATGCTGGACAGCTGTGGGAGCATCCAGGCGCTCAGCTGGATTACGGGGGCATGAGGGGCAGAGGTTCAGGGGCAGAGGTGGCAGATGGGGATGAGACAGGATGAAATGGTGGGGACCAGAACAAGCGGATGACTGTTCACCTTGAAGTGACCGGTGTTGGCAAAGATCTGGTATTTCCCATGGGCTGTCATGAGCGAGCCGTAACTGGATCCCCGCTGGGGCCAAGGGCAACATGGAGGCGGAAGGATGAAAGGAACATTAGATGATGGTGGTAGTGCAGGGGCTATCATTACAGGCCAATGTTCTGGGAAAGGTCCAGGGTAAGAAAGGACAGGAACTCAGAGGGACAGCTGAGACAAGGGCTCACCAGCGACAGTGTGAGGCGACTGCCTGCACCTTTATGATAACGCTCTGAGTTGCCAAACTGCAGTTCTTCCCAGCGAATGCGCCACAGCATGCTAGCCAGCTCCTTCTCCAGCATCAGTTTTCTGTAAGGACTGCACACCTCAGTTGACTGGCAAGCCCAATCCTGCCACCCCCTAAGCCAACAGTAAGGTTGCAGGGGCTTCCCTGCAGCTCCTGAAGTGGCAATTGTTATACCCAAGAGGCGGGACTGGTAGACAAGGATGCAATCTCTACACATCTGGCACATGTCCTCTGCTCACAAACACAGAAGTTGGAGGTGACAGTTATTTCTTAAAATGGGAACACCCGTGGAAAATTCATCTTTGACCTTAACCCCACTCAGAAACACTAGTTAGTACATCTAGTCTAGAACCAAAAGTGGAACAAACACCTAGGCTAAAGGACAAGTAAAAGCTGGGTGTAGTGGCTCATGCCTGTAATCCCAGCACTTTGGGAGACTGGGACAAGAGGATTGCCTCAGCCCAGGAGTTCAAGATCAGCCTGGGCAACATGGCAAGACCTCGACTCTACAATAAATTTAAAAATTGCTGGGCCTGGTGGCTCAAACGTGTAATCCCAGCACTTTGGGAGGCCAAGGCAAGAGGATTGCCTGAGCTCAGGGGTTTGAGACCAACCTGGACAACTTGGTGAGACCTATTCTCTATACAATAAATCAAAACATAAGCCAGGCATGGTAGCGCGCACCTGTAGTTCCAGCTATTTGGAAGGCTGAGACAGAAGGATCGCCTGAGCCCAGCAGGTTGAGGTTGTGGTGGTCATGAACATGCCACTGCACTCCAGCCTGGGCAATAAAGTGAGACTCCGACTCAAAAAAAAAAAAAACTAGCTGGGCATGGTGGCACACACCTGTAGTCCCAGCTACTTGGAAAGCAGAATCGCCTGGGCCCAGGAGGTTAAGGCTATGGTGGCTGTGATTGTGCCACTGCACTCCACCCTGGGTGACAGAGTGAGACTCCAACTGAAACACACACACACACACACACACACACACACACACATATACACACGCGTGTGCGCACACGTAAAGAAAAAGGCAAGAGAGGAGGGTGTTCTTAGGCCTGAGGGACAATCACCAAATTAAGAGACCCACTACTCCTACTTCACATTATAGGGATTACCCGGCCTCAGCCAGAGGCTGTGTGGTAATGGGGAGGTAGGGAGTAGCTCAGTGGAAAGCCCAGAACTCACCGGAAAATTAGGAAGCTGGAAACACCAAACATGATGAAGGTGATTCCTGTGCCCAGAGCCACAATTGCCAGCGTTGAAAGTGGAGCTGAAGGGGAGAGAGAGACCCTGAGAAAGACTGTGCGTGGATTTGCAAGTATGGGGACAGAGAGGACATGTAGACCTGGGAGTAGACAGGTTCCCGAGGGTAAGAAGTAAGGAGGGAAGGATGTAGACTTAAAGGTAAAAATATAATTTACGGGGAGTCAGTGAGGGTGGGGGGTCAAGAATGGAAAGCAAAGGGAGGAGGATTGTTCCCAGTCCCTGCACACACCCACTTTTATCACAGGATGGGTCGTCCAAGTCAAAGGCACAGGGGGGATTGTCCAAGGGGGGTGCCCCCTTCACCCAGGGAATAGGCCGTCCTGTCCACCAGATCTGCCTCTCAGCTCCTGAGTAGTGGGCTGCAGGCTGTGAGGAACAGAAAGCTGGGCCCACAGGCCTGGCCTGCCAGCCTCCTCCAGCCCCAGCCATTTCCCTGCTTTCCTCCCCAGCCTACCACCCAGACAGGATGCAGCTGCAGCAGAGAAGATGAGTCCCTCCTCTAGTATCTTTGATTCTGCTCCCACCCCGAACCCTTGAAAGCTGGATTTTTCAGGGCCACACTCTCTTCCCTGCCTTCTCCCCCATCACCTGAAAGTCCCCCGAGTTCAAATCTCCCATGGCCCAAAGGACAAAGTCAGTCTCCCGGTCATTGTTCTTGTCCATGACAACCAGTCCAGTTACACCTAAGACAGAAAAGAGTGCCCTTTACTTTGAGAGCTGCTCTGGGCTCCTCTCCTCCTACTCCCCAATCTCTCCAGCTACCTCAGAGTCTGCCCGCCCCTGATCTTGAGATGTCTACACCTCTGCTGTGTTGCCTGACCCCTACTGACTCTCCCTGCCAACCTTGACATCCGTTTCTTCTTCTGCCCACTCCACTCCTGAGCCTGACATCAGCCCTCAGGCTTCCATCTGCCCCTCCCTCATTACCGTGGTATCTTCGTCCCTGCATCTTCTCCACAATTCGAAGTCCATCCTCCCGGGTGCCTCCTTCTTGTATTGTCTCATTCAGGACTTCAGCATACAGCAGGATCCCATCATAGAAGCAGCCAGCGATGAGGTTCATCTGGGGGTGGCAACTTCAGCAGTGCTCTCCAAATGTCCTGTGAGGCCCCTTCCCCGGTCCCCTTTTCCCATCTCTGGGGTCTCCTACCTCTTTTCTCTCCTGATTTACTTTCTTCCCTCTCATTCCTAAAGTGCCATCCCTACCTAACTGCTCCCAAGGACGGAAGGAAATATCCTGCATGGAAGCGGACAACCCTCAAAGTGGGGCCTGCTCCATGGCCAAGACGTGACACTGAGTTAGGGAGATCAGCCCTTCCTCAAAGCCTGGCCTCTCAGGGAGAGAGAGATCTACTTACCAGGGAGGGGGCCAGCTCCACACCAAAATCTTCCCGGGCTCTTATCAGCAAACGATTCTGGAATTCCTGATACTCAGGATTTGGGGGCTCTCGATATGTGATCACCAATACAGTCTGTACCAGAAGCACATGGGGAAGAATAAACAGGAATCAAGATGAGTATTAGGGGAAAAGAAGATGCGGCACAGGGAAACTTGGTAAAACATATATGGCTGAGTCTAAAGGCTGAAAGGAGTACTAAACTACACGTGTGTGTGTGTGTGTGTGTGTGTGTGTTGTATTAATCAATCTGTGGAGGGGGAGTGGCACTGCTTCTGAAAGGTAGATAGGGCTGGTTCTAGGAAGGTGAAGCCTGGGAGAGCCTCCGACTGCAAAACCCAGTGCATCATCTTCCTGAGCTCCTGACCACCACCCAGGTCACCTGCTAGGCTACCACAGCCCTCACAGGTCCTCTGTCCCATCCTTTCTAGGTACCTGCTCACTACCAATGACAACACTCATCAACAGCTCCTCTCTGAGGCATTAATCACTATTCATGTTATCAGTAAAATGTTGACATTTTTTATTTGGGCCATTTGAACACAGTACCTCCACCCAGTGACTTAAAGAGGTTTCAGGCCCTATGACAACCAAAAGAAATACTTTAAGACAGTAACTCCACTCATGACAGGCTAAGGGCTCATTCATTTACATGTGTGCAAAACCTACCATAAGCACTGTCCTGCTTATTAAGTAGCAGACAAGTGTCACAAGGACACACAGTAACACACTCACACACATTTCATAGGTAAGCGAATGACATATGTGGTTTCAGCCATGCACACATCACATTGGCACATGAGTCAGCATCTCTGTCTCTCACTGAAGTGGCCTGCCCAGTTCCCATTAGCCTCACACATTTCCCCTGCCTGGACCTCCCAGCCTCCACCTCTGCCCAAGGCTACACAGCCACTGAGACTGGCCTCTGCTCAGACAGGAAAATGGCATCACAACTTCAAGGAAAAACTTCAGTTTAATATATACTGTGAAACCTGACTTTGTGAAATGATGGATTAAAATCTAATTATTGCAACCAGTTTTGTTCATTCTTGTCATAGCAAGTACATCTATACCATAGAGACAAACTGTATTAAATATAACACATATTACCTATTACATATCAGTTCATTCAGGTAGTAAATGATGAAGTCAATTTCAAATATGCATTCATTATATCAGATTGGAACTTGCCTCAAGACACAATCATTCTTACTAAAGCATTTAGATGTCTGATTACGCACTTCTAATATTCTTCCAGTCTCAGGCAAAATAAAAAAGGAGGGGAGGACTGAGGATGAGGCTGGAAGGGTTCATTCAGTGGCATCTGTTCCCAGAATAAAATAAAAATAAAGAGGTAGGATACTGTTGATAAACAATGTAAAAAGTCAGCAAAAGAGCTGGAAAAGACCAAGTTTAACACAATTTATATGTCAATAAAGGCTGATGATAGGTTTTAACACTTTTTACCACAGTAATCCTCCTGGTTGGTTGGTTTGCTAGGCTAGCATTTATCAAACTTTTTGATCTCAGGATCTCTTTGCACACTTAAAAATTACTGAGGATCCCAAAGACTTTTTGTTCACGTGGATTATATCTATTGATACTGACCATCTTTAAATTAAAATGATAAATTTTGACAACACAAGAATACACAAGCACGCCTTCCATAGTTGTCAGAGTGATAATATCATCACACAACACGTAACCTCTGGAAAACTCCACTGCACAGTCATGAAAGAACAAGAGTGACAAAGGCAGATAATATCTTAGTATTATTTTTAAATGGTTTTGACTTCATGATCCCCTAAAAAGGATTTCAGGGGCTCCCAGGATCCCAAGACCATACTTTGAAAATTGCTGTGCTGGTCTGTTTTTGCTGTGATTACTAGCTAAAGTACAAAAAAAAAAAAAAAAAGGCTCCAAACAGTTTCTGTGCTTGTCCAGGAGCGTGAGAGAAGATGAAGGTAGGTAATTGAGCCCCTTTTCTTTTCTTTTCTTTTCTTTTTTTTTTGAGTTGGAGTCTCACTCTGTCGCCCAGACTGGAGTGCAGTGGCCGCTCCCGGCTACCGCAGCCTCAACCTGCTGGGCTCCAGCAATCCTTCCGCCTCAGCCTTCCAAGTAGCCAGAATTACAGGCATGAGCTACCATGCCCGGCTGATTTTTTGATTTATTGTAGAGATGAGGTCTCGCTGCCCAGGTGGGTCTCGAACCCGCGGGCTCAGGCAATCCATTCACCTCAGCCTCCCAAAGGCACGGGATTACAGGCTGAGCCACCGAGCCCGGCTGAGCCCCTTTTCATAGTGGACTCCAGGTGGAAAAAAAACAAGCAAAGGTTGCCAAAAACGGATGCAGCAGTAAGTGAAAGTCAGGAGTGCACCTAGGAAATGTGCACTGGCAGAAGGCACCTGCCTCTACAGGTGGGTCATATACTTGTTCTGGCCACAGCAGGAGGTGCTGTCAACAGTGACCTGAATAGACAACAAATGGTCTCCAGGAAGAGACTCTACCTTATACAGCCCTTGGTTTATTGCTTCCATTCTTGCTAGGTATTCCCCATGTGTAACCCTCATGCTGATCACCTAGGTTGTGACCTCTGCATGAGTTTCTAACCCTGTAGTCCTCAATTGCCCAGCCTGGGCCTCTGGATTCTCAGAACCTGGTCATTTGCTTTTGCAGCTCTACTCTATGTTCCTTCCCATTCTGATTGATCACTTGGTGTTTACAGTATTTGCCAGCTCTACTCCAGTCTAGACAAATTTCTAGTCCTATCCCTTTCTCCCCAACACATACTTCATTCAGTTCAACAGATATGTATTAAACATCTACTACATGCCAGACACATGGAACACAAAGATGATCATCCCTGCCCTCAAGCAGCTATGGCTCAAGGGGAGAGAAAAACCTTATCAATATACTTAATATCAGAGCCCTTTCCCCCAGTAGTTGGTGCCCAGCGTGAGCTGGGACATTTTCCTTGAATGTGACACTTTCCTGGAAAAGATATGGCCATCTGTATCAAGGCCTCCTCGCCTCTGCTGCCACCTTTGCAGGTGGCCTGCTCTGGGACCCCAGAGAGCCAAGAGTCTCTGGGAGGAAAGCACTGTGCTCCTCCATCCTTGGCTGGAGCTGAGCACCCAGCTTCTCTCAGCCACTGCCCTGCTTCAGCATCGGAAAGGATGAAAGAAGCGTGGCCAGAGGACACCTCATCATCCCTCACCTCCACCCACCCAAAGCCTTGGCTTTCCCCTCAGCTTATTCCTGACTGCCTAGTTTCCTTCTCTTGTAGCAAAATCTCCCTCTTTATTTTTCTATCTGAATAATGCCTAAAGTGGGGAGGAGAACTGAGAGCTAATTGATTGCTGAGTGATAGAGCCCTCCTCCCCACTACCTTAAATGCGGGGGACCCTTGGAAGGCAGAAATTTTTGCCAAGAGAGGTTTTTCTTCCACAAAAAGAATACAGTCCAGAGAGTTATGCAGTCCTCTCATCTGGGAGGATCATAGACCTTCCTTGACCACACTACCTAAAGCCCAATCCCCTCATATTCTCTTTTCACACCACTCTATTCTTTCTCTCTTTTTTTAGTAATAACTATTACAATATGTCCCCACATTTGTATTTATTTGCTTATTTGCTTATTGTCTGTCTATTCTACTAAATATAAGCCCCCCAAAAGCAGGGACTATATTTGTAATGTTCTCCCCCCCAGCCCAGTACTTAGCACAGTGACTGGGATGTGATACTAAATACAAGTGGAATGCGTCAGTCTTCCAACAGATCAAACACTGACTGAATGGTACAGTTAGTTTTATGGTAGACACAGTTAAACAAAAGAGTAGGAAACTCAGTTTCACTTGGGAATTCTGGGATTCTTATTGTTACTTCCTAGAAGGGAAAATAACTAGTCTGAGTCTTAAAGAATAGGGAAGCATTATCGAGAAGATGGTTTTAGGAAAAAGTTACAGCATCAGTAAAACCTGTCCTGCCGCTGACCATGTTCAAGAGCGACAGTCACAGACTCATTCTCAGGCATGCAAACAGATGTGTCATTCACAGTCACACACACTCGTCAGTCACAACCAAATATATAATCACGGCCACATAAAACCTTACTCACTGGAGAAGAATGGCCACCCAGGTCCAGCCCTCATACGCATCTACTTAGAACCAGAGAATTTCAGGGTTTAAAGGACCTTAAGGTCATCCCACAAACCACCTCAAATCCTTTTTGGAAAAAAAGGAGGGTTATAGATAAATGAATAGGAAACACTTGTGAACATGAGTTAATCAAAAAGTGGCGGGAAATCAGGGAAAGATTCATGGGTATGATTTTGAGAGGCAGAGATTTGGGGAGAGTAGAGGAAAAGCATTCCAGACAAAAGGAGAAAGAGCACAAAGGGCATGGGGGCAGGAAAGCCCAGGGATCGGTAGAGCTCAAGAGAGGTCTCGTGGGTGGCAGTACTCAGCATGAGGGCACTAGAAGGTAAGACTGAAAACTAGTTTGAGAACAGGCTACATAAGGTCTTAAAAACCATGATAAGGCGTCAGGATTTTATTCTCTAGGGTACAAGTCACTGAAAGTTTTGAGCAAAGGAGTGAAATGAACAGAGTCATGCCAACTTTCCCTACAAATTTTCTTAAATCCGTTTATTTCCGTTTCTGCCATCATCACCCTAGGTCAAGCCATATCACCCCATCCCTTTCTAGTCCATTACAGTTGGCTTCGCTGCTTCTAGACTTCCCCCCTCTTCTAATCCAGCATGAATTCTGTGTATGTATTCTCACAAAAAAATATAAGCACCCCAAATTCAAGTCCTAGTGCCTTAGAGTTTAGAGCTCTCCTTAATCTGATAATATATTTGCAACTATTTCCTATATCTTCTTTAACTGAACCTTTCTTTCTTGTCAATACCTCCTTGGTCTCCTACACATGCCCATTCCTGTCATTTTCTCTTTGCTCAGGAAAGAGGGGTACCCCTCTCCCACTTTGACTATAACTATGTCATCTATCATTGAAGTTACAGTAGAATCTCACTTCCTATATAAAAGCCTTCCCTAAACCCAGCCCACACTAACTCTTCCTCCTTTGAACCATTGAAGTTCTCAGCATCTGTTCTCGGACACATAACCATTTCCTTTCCTGAACTTTATCTAACTGTACCACAATTATGCCTTGCCTCTCCAGAAAGGTTGGAAGCCCTCGCAGGGGCTAGATTCAGATCTGTTCCTGAGCTTTTCTCCCGCGTAGTATGTACTGACACTTAGGGAAGTCAGTGTTCCAGGATCTTTGGAGGTAGCCAAAGTCAGTCTTAGCAGCAGACATACACAAAGAGGCGCAAAGGTGGGGAACAAGAAAGAGTGATACTAGATTTGGAAAGCCTCTGTTCATTTCAATCTGAAGCTCACAACTCCTGACTTGTTCCTGGGGTTTCTGTGGGGTCCCCACAGAAAGAGTCTCCAAAAAAGTACCTCTTCCCCCTCCTCCTTTAGATTTGGTTCAAATGATACCTGAAAGGCCTCTCTGAGGGCCTGGGCCTGTTCCCGGGTGCGATTGTCCTGCCAGGGCCGGCCTGTAGCACGTGTAGGGCCTGCACGAAGACTCTCTCCAAAGACATCCAGGTAAAAGAAGACATAATCCCCATTGGTCAGATTCTCCCTCTGAGCCTGAAGCAGGATCTCATGTAGCATCTCCAGAGGGCCACAGATATACACAACTGGGAGCAGGCACATGACAGAGGGGTACCCTGAGAAAGTATCCAGGTGCCCCAAACAGTCCCCCCAAATCATCTGCACTTCCCCCTGCAGCAAGAGAGTGCCCTGACCTATCAACCGCCCAGCAGATGCTCCCCATCCATCCCTTAGACTCCATGTCATAAGTACCCTGGAGCCATATGGACCATCTGGCAAGAGTCAAAGCCTCGCCAGACCCCAGAGAAAGGGAGCTGTCACTCCCAAGCCCCTCCTTTTTCCAGAGACTTGCATGCTGCTTCTCACTCGGCCTTCCTCACTCTCCCACTCTTCCCTGCTCTTCCCTGGGCTCAGAGACACTGACTGCTCAGAATTTCTCAGCGTGGGCTTTACCTGTCTTTCCTAACCAAATCTTTTGAGCCCTGAGCCTGTTACTGAGTCGTCACTATTTTTACATCGCCAAGGGGTCTTGGTGCCCAGTCTGGGAGCTAGCTCTGATCACAGACAGGCACACATTTTGGAGTGGCCAGCAGCCACATTCACTACTACAGGGCACTTGCATTGCTCCCTGAAGTCAATATCCCCGCACTCCACATTCCTCCCTGATTCAGGCTCACTCCTCATGCTCTCCCCTTCCTCGTTGACATCGGCCTAAGATGTCCTCAACCTCCCCCCACAAAACCGGGGCCCTCTCACAGGCGCTCGGTTCACATGGGCTTCTTGGACCCAACCACCATATCCAGCTCCTCGATGCGTGTCTCCATCTACAATGTTCCAGTGCTGAGTTCCAGGGACAGACACAGTGACCCTCCTCCCCTGACCCTAAGACAGCCCGGGCCACACTCACTGCGCCCGTTGGCCCGGATGAAGTGGGTGGCCTGCTCAGGGCCCCCTGGCTCGCGGGCATACACCTGGTGCTGCACACTGAGGTTGCTGCCCTGCAGGGCCTCAAAGACGCCCTCGATGGTGAAGTAGTGAGGCCGGTCATCTGTGCGAGCATCCAGATACAGCAAGGCAGCACGGGCAGTCCAATTGAAGTGCCCATGTAACGTCACTACAAACTCACCCAGCTTGGGAGCAGAGGGGCCAGTGCGAACCAAGGTACGATAATGCTCATTCTTAGCTGCAAAACCCGAGGCCACAGCACCCGCAGTCAGCAGGGGAAGGTGCCAGTGTGAGGCAAAGCGGGCCACAGAGGCAGCGGGGTACACGCAACCCGGGCCCAACAGAAGGTCGGGGTCATGGTACAGCTTGAGGTCCACGGCGCGCAGCGGTGCCAGGTACTCAGAGCAGGCGCCATCTAGTTCGGAGCTGACAAACCTCAGGTCCACGGGCAGCGCCCGGCCCAGCGCCTCCACAGCTAGTGCCACAGCGGGACCCACCCGTGGCCAGGCCCAGGCATAGCTCAGGTTGTGTTCTGGCAGCACCACCGCCAGCGTCAGGTTCCGCGCCCCGGGAGGACGCACCCCACCTGCCAGGGCTGCCATCAACAGCAGGAGAGATGGCAGCGCCATGGGGGTAAAGCAGCAGCCCCGCCGCCCCCAGAACCCGGGGCTGCTCTGGCCTACAGGGGAGGCACGAGCACCACCCAGCCTGGAGCCTGGGGAAGACGGCCAGGGAGCGAAGTGGGGAGAGGCTAAGTAGGCTGGGATACAGAAAGCGCGGGGACCAGGGAGAGGGGCGGAGATGGGAGGAAGCCTGGGGTGGGTGAGGAGTGGGCTCCCGGCCCGGGCCGAGGACTGAGGACTGAGCAGGCTGGCGGGAGGAGGGACGGACCAAGGGGGCCTGCGCCCGGGATGGGGACGGTGAGAGGTGAAGCAGCCTGACGAATCCCAAGCGCAGAAGGAAAAGGCGAGCTGGGGCTGGGATGGGGTGGGGGCGGGGGCGGGCTGGTACAAAGAAACGGCCTGGGGGCGCCTCGCAGCCGAGGGGGCCGGGAGGGCAGGGAGCTGCGAAAAACAGGACCGAGGGGGCAAGGTGGGAGGGTGGCCGCGCCGCGGAAGGACCGGGACCATGGGCAGGCGGGGAGCGAAGCGAGGCCTGGGCCGGAGGGGAGGGCAGGGCCGGGGAAAGTCTCGCTGTGAAGGCTTCTCCCGAAGCTCCTGCTCGGACTAACGGGCCCCGGGCGCTGGTCCCATCCGGAGCAGCGGCGGCCCCGCCCGCGT
>NW_007250689.1:267159-269798 GCF_000164805.1 Carlito syrichta
CCCCCCGAGCCCCTCAGTGGCTCCAGTCTCCAGGAAGCAGTCAGGAATCCCCGACATTCGGGACCCTCAGCAGTCCCCCAGGGCACCCTTCTGGCGTCCAGAGACCTCCTCCACCAGGAAGACCTGCCTGCACGCCGCACAGGCCCCTCCAGCAGCCGGGGGCTCCCGTGTTCCATTTCGCACGAGTCCTTCAGAAGTCTCTGCGTCTCCTTCTTCCTCGGAACCCCTCTCTCCCTGTCTCATGTCCCCTCCGTGGCCTCCCCACGTCCCCAGAGGCCCACCACAGCCCGCCGGGCGCCCACACCATCTGCTCAGGGCCTCTTCTTTCTTTTGTCTTCCTGCACCGCACCGGCTAGCACCTGGTAAAAGCGTGTAGACTGACTAAGCAGAACATTGCCCCAGCAGTGGAAGCATTCGCGCCCCCGCTTGGGCTCCACCTCGCTTCCACGCTTGCAACCTTAGAAGGTTCACCCCGGGTACCCCATATCTGGAGTGCGGTTCTGATCCCGAGGAACAGCTTGTGAGGATGGTATCATGGGTGCTGGGAGGGACTTGCTATGGGACCTTGGGGATTTTTCTCCAACTGTCATAAAGGACACACACATAAGCCCGTTCTGCTCCCCGTGCTGAGAGCCGCAGTTTCTCTCCCCCTTCAAGCTACTTCTCCAGAAATCACAAGCTAAGGGCGCTCCTTGAGCTCAGGAGGGGGTGGGAGCGTAGGGCGAGGAGGGGCACAGTTTCTCTGAGATGAAGGCGACACCTAGTGGTTTTGGAGAGAAATTAAGGACAATGCCATTTTATCTTTATGTATACTTTTTGAACACTGGCTGCCGTGCACAAGCTGCTCGGGTGCATACAAAGAACGCCCAATAGGACAACCCTTCCCTTTGAGGAACATACAATCGCAATCCCTAGGGCACAGAGGCCAAAGACGCCCCTGACAATGTCTTTTGCCTCGAGCCCAGTAGAAATGGAAGCCTGGACAGCTCCTTTAACACGGAGGGATGGTAAGGCTAGTTCCACCTCTCCACACCGTTAATGAAAAAAAAAGTTCATCCTATCTGGGCAAGGCAAAGAAGGATGAAACAGTCAAAAGATGACAGGAAAACATGAAAAAGACTATAGACTGAGTCAACCAAATACAAGTGTTGCTTTTTAAGCAACTACACACAGCTTTATGAGACAAGCAAATCCAAAATGACAAAACCTCTGACAGAATCGCAGAAGTGCAGGGCTAGGAGGAATCAGATCTATTGTTCATTCTTCTCGTTGAAAGATAATTGAACAGAGCCAGGCTCGGTGGCTCAGCCTGTAATCCCGCGCCTTTGCGAGGCTGAGGTGAGTGGATTGCCTGAGCCCGCGGGTTCGAGACCCGCCTGGGCAGGCGAGACCTCATCTCTACAATAAATCAAGAAATTAGCCGGGCGTGGTAGCGCGCGCCTGTAATTCCGGCTACTCAGAAGGCTGAGGCGGAAGGATCGCGGAGCCCAGCAGGTCGAGGCTGCGGTGGCCGGGAGCTGCCACTGCACTCCAGTCTGGGCGACAGAATGAGACTCCAACTCAAAAAAAAAAGATAATTGAACAAGGCCCAGAGAGGGAAGGTTACATAGCTTCCCTCCTTGTACCCCTCCTCTAACTCCACACGGCTTTTTATTTGCATAGCAAACTAAAACTCAGGTTTCCTGGTCTCTAAGGTGGGGCTCTTTACAGACGTTTTGCTGGCTCACAGAACTTACTGTATAAAAGACTGTACTTACAGTGTCATGGCTACAAAAGACTCAGGTGAGTCTCTCTGGAGCACCTTCAGACCCCTGTGAGGACCAGCCACCACCATTTCCCAGACAATTTAAAGTACATGACTTAGCATTATTCGGAGTATTAAGGACAATTCTTCATTATGTTAGGGATTAAACATTCAAGCATCTTGTGCCTCTCCTCTTCCTTCCAATTGGCCACTTACACCAGAAAGTGGGAAGGGGTGGGGAGATAACAGTGAAATCCCCTAGTGCTGTTTTTAATGTTTAATGTTTTAATTATCACCCAGTGAAGAGTTTTCTCCCATGCTCTGAGAGGAAGCTGAGATTATTAGATAAATGTGACATTTGGTTAACTAATATCTAGTTATCCAATTATCCAACCTATCACTGCATTGATATGGAGGATAATATGTGGCTGTATTGGGTGACCCTGATACAATGCATACAAAGCCTACAAAGGCAGACAGGAAATCTACAGACTCTACTGGCCTCAGCAGCACCCAGCTAGGGTCCAACTTTATCTCGGTAGGGTTGTTATGGCCTCTTATTACGCCACGAACACCACCTGTGATTTCTTCTGGACAGGGTCTGCCCAAACAACTCATTTCTGATCCAGAACTAAACTGCAGAGCGTCAGTTAGACAACTACTAAAAGCCACTGTGGTTTGCAAGCTGCTTGTTGCTTAGAGGAAGTAAATCCTAATCCCAGTCACACTCAGGCCAAAGGAGCCTCAAGACCCTAGGTGAGTTCTGGGACCACCCTGGGATTCGGGTTCATGCTACCCTTCTGTATGATAGGCTCTGATACCCCAATATGGCAACACTAAACAGTTTTGTTTTTGTTTTTTTTTTTGAGTTGAAGTCTCACTCGGTCGCCCAGAC
>NW_007250689.1:269945-312564 GCF_000164805.1 Carlito syrichta
TCAGCCTCCCAAAGGTGCGGGATTACAGGCTGAGCCACCAAGCCCGGCACTAAACAGTTTTATAACTGACCTGAATATGTAGCTGAATCTGGATCCTCAGGTTTGTTCTACACCAGACCATGCCAAGACAGACAAAATATCTTCTAGTGTTCTCTCTGCTGACCTGACCAACAGAAAAGGACTTTGACTGCAGGCAATTGTCCCCTGCACACAAAGTAGACAGGTGTAAGAAAACCTGCCAACAGAGGGCAGAGAATAGCCATGGAAAGTAAGATCAAATAAGGCAGGAAAGATACGTTTTACATGATATATTTCAGTAGGAAAAGGAGAAACTGTGTAAAAAAAAAAAAGGAATGTAGTAATGTGTGTAGAAAGCAAGAAGAGACTTTATTAAAATTCTGCATTGTTTATTTTAGCCTCAAAGGGAAAGACAGAATCCTGAAAACAAGTCGAACCATTCCCACTCAGGTGCCCATTCCCCTCTTTGTCCCATGCCTCTCCCAGCCACATAGTGGTGCACATGTGATTCTAGGGGTCCAGTTTACCTTCTCATAAATATAAATATAAATATTCAACAGCCTCAAAAAACTGCTACAGTTATTTAAAGAGTCAAGAGTTTTTACTCTGAATTCACATATCTATTTCTTTGTAAGTTAAAAATTTTTTAATTTAAAATAGTTTCAAATCAGATCCCAGCTTCCAACTTACCTGTCTAGATATGTGTTCTGAAAGATGAACTGGTACCACACTTTGGGGCCAGAAGTATCAGCTTTGTGAAAACACTTTGCAAACAAGCAGTTTTCCAATGGAAATTGCTTCATGGAGAGTCAGAGAGTCCTAAGAGAGAATTTGAGAATTGTCATGAGAAGCAACCATGTACATTTATTTTCTCGATGATATAAGCTTGAGGTGAACCATAATTCACCTCTGTTACATCTAGGCTTGGACCAGCACCTCTGTGAGTGTCCAGGAAGGCCCCGGTGTTTTCCTCTGCTTTCCCACAGTTGGTCTAACTTCCTAGATACATATACTGCTTCCCTATACTCCTGTCACCATTCGTCACCATTGTTACTAATCTCAGTCATTATTTACCGCCCCCAGGAGCATCTTATAACATAAAGTCTCAAATATAATATTCTCTGTCCTATTCTCTTATCCACTCCATTTAAAATTCCACTTTTTGGCTGGGCGTGGTAGCTCATGCCTATAAACCCAGCACTTTGAGAGGCCAAGACTATGGGATTGCTTGAGACCAGGAATTATGCAGTGAGCTATAATTGCACTGATGTCGGGCAGTGGGGGTTGTAGTTGTTTCATGAGTTTTTTATTTAACCACAAAAAAAAAGAATTTTACAGTGAGTCCGAGCAGAAGTTTAAGATAGGATTTATTAGGAAGGAAAATAAAATATGTCCAAGAGAGGGCACAAGTGCCGTAAGAGAAAGGGCACAGTGAGTTGCTATTAGTTGAGTGCTTTATAATCTTTAAGATGATGGTTAAATAATCTTCTAAAACAAAAAATCTCTGTGCAAAAAAAAAAAAACAAAACCAATATATGTGCTACAAGGGGAAGGTGGTAGATTATAATCTGTTGATCACGTTTCTATTCTTATCGTCTTTTTCTAGGTTAATTTCTAAGCTTATTTGTGTCATGTGAAACTGTTGAAATAATGGTAAAAGTTGTTTTACAGTTTGAATAAGTAGTTTTTGGAAACACCATGCTCCAGTGTCTCCAGTATTCCCTTTCTGCCTTGTTTCTGGTTTCAGTAGCTGACTATACCAGCTGCTCTGTGTTCCGGGACTGGGACTGGAGTCCTAGAGTGTAGGTATTGTTTCAGAAAGTTATGTTTCAATAACTTTCTGAAACAATACCTTTCCAATTGCCTGAGCTATGTCTGCCTACAAAAAAAAAATAATCTATCTATGTCTAAAGTTATACTAGCTTCCTTGCCTTGGCACTACTTCACTCTGGCCTGAGAGACAGAGCAAGACCCTGTCTCAAAATAAATAAATAAATAAATAAATAAAGGCCAGTGTGGTGGCTCACGCCTGTAATCCCAGCACTATAAGGGAACAAGGTGAGAGGATTGCCTGAGCTCAGGAGTTCTAGACCAACCTGGGCAACATGGCAAGACCTCATCTCTACAATAAATCAAAAAAATTAGCCGGGCATGGTGGCACATGCCTGTAGTTCCAGCTACTTGGAAGGCTGAGGGAGAAGGATCACCTGAGCCCAGCAGGTCAAGGCTGTGGAAGCAATGATCATGCAACTGCACTCCAGCTTGGGTGAGAGAGTAAGACTCCAACTCAAAAAGTATATAAAT
The DNA here is from genome assembly GCF_000164805.1 of Carlito syrichta. NCBI lineage: Eukaryota > Metazoa > Chordata > Mammalia > Primates > Tarsiidae > Carlito > Carlito syrichta. The sequence continues at coordinate 272,268 of NW_007250689.1, forward strand.
AATTACAAATAAAAATTTTTAAAAATAAAATTCCATTTTCTGCACGAAATCTTTCACTGAAACAAAGTGGTAAGAAGCAAGTGGTAAGAGGGGAGTGGTATTCCCTCACCTTTTAAGTCCTGCTAAATTTACAAATATCTCCCATAAAAAGAAGCAAAGGAAATGTAACTACCACAGTTTCTAGAGAATGGAAATGTATTAATCACTTGTAATCTTCTGCTTTGTTTAGGATCTTCTAGAGAAGCCAAAGACTGGGGAGAGGAGAAGTCTGAAACAAAATTTGACAAAAACTGTTCTCTTTTTGCATAAGCTGCAATCAGTCATGAAAAACAAGGAGTAGCTAAGCCGGGGCAATGTAGGATTGGTGGGTAGACAAACTGAAAGGCGGACGAGCAGTTAAGAGGCTCCTGGAGAAATCCAAGCCTGAAATGTGGTAAGTGCCTCATCTAGGATGATGGAATAGTAGTGGAGAGAGAGAAAAACAAACCTGAGATAAACTGAAGGAAGAAACAACAGGACTTGGTGGCCGACTGGATCTTCAAGATGCAAAGGCAGGGGTCACAAAGGCAAAAGTCCTCAGGGGCCAGGCAGGAAATGCAAATGGGAGAGGAGGCCCAGTGGGGGCTGGCAAACCATGAAGCCCCTGCTCCATCTAAAGTGGACATCACCCACTCTGGGATGGAGCCCAGGGTAGCCAGTTTTCTTACTCTGGATCCTCTCTGGGTCTCTCCAGTCTCGCCTCCCTCTGATCCAGCCTCCACAATGTGTTCAGGTGACAAAGCGACCTTTTGAAACAAAAACCTAATTATGCCACTTCCTGGCTTAAAATCCTTAAATGGTTCCCCATGGAAGCTGTGTTTTTCAGAATGTTATTTTTAGCAGCAAAACTATTCCTTCAAATGAAAGTTTACATGTAAAACAGTAAAACAGTAAGGGGGAAAAGAAAGCCTAGTCGCTCCAGATGCAGCAGCAGTGTTGGGCCCAGAAACCCACCACCCTTACTGCCTTCTCAAACAGAGCCCCTGAGGCATCTTCAAGGAACCTCTGGGCAATAGTCTTCAAACAGTTGCAGAGGGGAAAGATTTTCCAGAGGGTGTGTACAAACAGATAGTTTTAAGGGAATCCGTCTCCAGACCCTTAACTTCCTCATGTATTCTTTCCTAAAATCGATCTGCCTAAGAATGCCCTGTGCTCCTAGCAGTCCTCCCAGTTTACAAAAGAAAGGCATGTCCCTCACCCATGGCAAATCTTTTGTGATGAACTGTTCTAGGGTGTAAAAACTTCTAGGGAGACAAGCAAAAGGATATACAAATCAAAGTATTGGCCTTGCTGGATACGGTAGCCCATGCCTATAATCCCAGTACTTTGGGAGGCCAAGGCGGGAGGACTGCTTGAGTCCAGGAGTTTGAGACCAGCTTGCGCAACACATCGAGACCTTGTCTCTACAAAAAATTAGCTGGGTGTGGTGGCGCACGATTGTACTCCTAGCTACTTGGGAGGATAAGACAGGATAGTTTAAGCTCAGAAGGTCAAGGCTCAAGTGAGCCATGACTGTGCCACTGCCCTCCAGCCAAAATGAAGATGATTAGAATAGACATACACTTAGAGTAAAGACCAGTCAGTCCTTCCCAATAACAATCATCTGATTACCACATACTAACAGTTCCCTCTGGATTGACATTTGGAAGTCATTGCTGTAAACCTTTTTTTTTTCTTTTTCAGAAGACAATGATAGGACCTTGGATTTGGACATAACATACACATGAGAAAGCATTTTCACCTAGCCATGAAAAGTTGACATGGATGGCTGGGAGTTATTACGTTTGGGTAATAGATTAGGAAATGAAGCCCAGTGAGGAAAATGACCTGCCTAAGGTCACACTGAGAGGACAACAATAGATTTAGGTTAAGAGCATACTAATGAGAGACCCAAGAAACCAAGAAACTTATTTGCTGTAAAAGTAGCGTTTAGTTCACTATATTTCATATATCCCCACCTCATGTTTACTATATATTTTGTGTATTCCTACCTCATGTATTTTATGAAATCTTAGTACTTTAAATCCTACCTCAGACCCCGTAGAATTAGGCATATGTCGGGTGCTGGGTCGTGACCAATTGTATAATGGCGTAAGTAGTGTTTGTATTTAGAACTCTTGGGTTAAGCATTGTCAGCCCCAAATTAGTAGGCTAACTTCTGCTTTTACAACGGATGTAAATGATAAAGCGATAAGCCCCTTTTAGACATTCCTACAAGGTGGCAGCAGACTCAGAGGTGCCAGCTGCTCTCTATCACCGGTTTTTATCCCAGTGATAATTTACACGCAGTGGCTATGTAAACCTGAAGGGAACAAAGACTTTTATAAAAGAAATTGCCTTGCTATAATACGCTTGTGATATTTTATAAATTCCCAGAATTAGTATATGATTTTCTACCCCACATTCACTGTATGTGTTTGCAGCATTCATATTTAAAACTTGTTAAGTTTGGCTTTTGTTGTCCCATAATGACCATGTTATGTTATATAAATGTTAAGCAAACAAGCTTTCCTAAGCATACCTTGGGATGGAAACTTAAAGGGCTAATGTAACCCTTTGCCTGCCGGCTCAGGTTACTTCATACACAGGGACTGCATGGACCTAACTTATCTAACATTCCACTCTGCCCATTAAGTGGGTTTCTGTCAATCACGGGCAGCACCCACCAATACCAAGTGTTCCCGTACTCATTAGGAGAAATTACCCAATCATGTAAAATCAAGTTTAAAGTTCTTTCCCCTCCCTCTGTAATTGTGCATAAAAACTGCTTGCCATTATGAATCAGGGCTCGTCCCTGAAGCTGCTGCTTCGGGCGTGAGCCCAGACTCGAGCCTGAATAAAGTCCCTCGTGTGTTTGCATTGGAGCTGGCTCTTTGTGGCCTCTATCTCTCTTATTAGAGTCCCGGGTTCAACAACACAGCAGCACCTGGAGCTGTGGAGTCTTTTAACACAGATCCAACATTTTTCCAGTAATGCCCTGCCTTGTTTCAAGTACTTGTATCTGAAGCATTCCTTTGAGTCTGCACGGGTCAACAGCAGAATGTGCTCTAAAGATAAGGGGCTCCTGGGATGTCAGTCATTTTAAATACACTGGAATAACTCACTTCTGTGCAAAAGAGGACTCAGCAACTGGCACGGCAGTGGGGTTGGCAGCCATCCGAAGACTAAATGTGAAAGGCAAGAATGTCTCCACACCCTGTAATCCCAGCAATAGGGTCTCTGTTTCTTAAGAGTCCTATATTACACACAACCCTCCAGGGGCTTAAACTTGACACACAGACAGGTAAGCAGGGGCAGGCAGGTAATCTCTTCACACTTCCTATCACCTCCCTAGCTGGTAGAGAACTATATCACTTTAACCCCCACTAGGCAAATCTCTCTGTTCCTGTTGGGAACCAGGAGGCAAGAAGTAAGAAATGACCCCAGGCCTGAAGCCACATTGTTCTCATTTTTTAGGAATGAATTATTTCTACAATACAGAAAAGGGAGCCTTTTGGAAACGACCAGAACCACTCTGCACAAATTAGGACTGTAGTGAGGACCCCTTTGACACTGGACTCAGGAGGTTGATGCAGACTGACTCTTAAGTCCTCTGGAGGCAGAAGGATGCCTGTGTTTCCACTGTATGTAGTTGAAACAAAGCAGGGCATTACAGGGAATTGACACAGGTATCCACCACACTTCCTTGATTCCAGGGTCCATAGTTTCTTTTGTTATCTTTCTTTTCTTCCTTTTTTTTGGGGGGGGTCTCACCCTGGGTGACAGAATGAGACCTCAACTCAAATACAAATAAAAAACAAAAATAAAAAATTAGTCTAAGGAAACTTTTAAAGATTAATCAAGATACTTTAAACTAATGGGACTTCCTGCCTTTTCCCACCATTTCTATATTCTATGAAGAATAAAGCTTGGCATTAGAAATAGAATATTTTGGCTGGATGTGGTGGTTCACGCCTATAATCACAGCACTTTGGGAGGCAAAAGCGAGAGGATTGCCTGAGTCCATGGGTTCAAGACCAGCCTGGGCAACATAGTGAGACCTTGTCTCTACAATAAATAAATAAAAATTAGTTGGGCATAGTGGTGTGCGCCTGTAGTTCCAGCTACTTGGAAGGTTGAGGCAGAAGGATCGCCTGAACCCAACAGGTCAAGGCTGCAGTGGCCATGAGTGTGTCACTGCAGTCCAGCCTGGGCGACAGAGTGAGACTCTGACTCAAAAAAAAAATTTTTTTTAAGGGATATTTTAAGCGACGCATAGTGGTATGCACCTATAATTCCAGCTACTCAGGAGACTGAAGCAAAAGGATGATTCATGCCCCGAGGCTCGAGGCCACAGTGAGGCCAAGAGTTCGAGGCTGGGCAGAATAACTTCAGCACAGGAGTTAGGGTCCAGTCTGGGCAACATCATGAGACTCCGTCTCCTATTAAAAAAAAAGAAAGAAATGAAATGAGGTGTTTTAATTCATATAGGAATTCTCCATAATCAGTGCAGAGAATACATTAGTAATACATTTTCTTTTAAAAGTCTAGAGTATACTAACAATATTAAATGTTACTGTATACAAATTATAACTCAATAACTTGATTTAAAACAAACAAGGCTGGGCATGGTGGCTCATGCCTATAATCTCAGCACTTTGGGAGACCGAAGTGAGAGGACTGTCTGAGCCCACAGGTTCAAGACCAGCCTGGGCAACTTGGCAAGACCATATCTCTACAATAAATAAAAAAATTAGCTGGGCGCAGTGACATGTGCCTATAGTTCCAGCTACTTAGAAGGCTGAGGTGGAGGGATCACCTGAGTCCAGTGGGTCGAGGCTGCAGTGACAGGGAGTCTGCCACTGCACTCCAGCCTGGGCAACGAAGTGAGACTCCAACTCAAAAAACAAAACAAAACAAAAAAAAAACCCTCCTATCTCCCATCACTTACAAAAATCAACTCAGAATAGATTAGACTTATATGTAAGACCTGAAGCTCTGAAAGTACTAGAAAAAACATAGGGGAAATACTTCATGACTTTGGACTGGGCAAGGATTTTTCGGATAAGGCCTCAAAAACACAGACAACAAAAGCAAAAATAGACAAATGGGACTACATCAAATTGAAAAGCTTCTTCACAGCAAAGAAAACAATTAACAGAGTGAAGAGACAAGCTACAGAATGGAAGATAATGGCAAAAACCAAATAATCCAATTTTTAAATGGGCAAAAGATCTGAATAGACATTTCTCAGAAAAGAACATACAAATGGCCAAAAGGAATATGAAAAAATGCTCAACATCACTAATTATCAGGAAAATGCACATCAAAACCACAATGAGATATAATCTCACCCCAGTTAGAATGGCTATTATAAGAAAGACAAAAAAATAACAAATACTGATAAGGATGTGGAGAAAGAGGAAATTTTTATTTATTTATTTTTTTTGAGTTGGAGTCTCACTCTGTTGCTCAGGCTAGAGTGCAGTGGCACACACACGGTTACCCCTGCGTTGACCTGCTGGGCTCCGGCAATTCTTCTGCCTCAGCCTTCCAAGTAGCCAGAACTACAGGCACACACTACCACACCCGGCTAATTTTTTTTTTTTTTTTTTTTGTAGAGACGAGGTCTCACTAAGTTGCCTGGGCGGGTCTCAAACCCACGGGCTCCGGCAATCTACTTGCCTCGGCCTCCCAAAGAGCTGAGATTACAGGCTGAGCCACCGAGCCCGGCCAGTAATTTTATACACTGTGGTGGGAATGAAAATTAGTACAGTCATTATTAAAAACAGTATGGGGGTTTCTCGAAAAATTTAAAATAGATCTATGTGATCCAGTAATCCCACTACTGGGTATTTATCCAAAGGAAATAAAATCAGCATGCTGAAGAGATATTTGCACTCCCATGTTTATCACAGCACTATTCACAATAGCCAAGATAGGGAATCAATACAAGTATCCATCAGCAGATCAGCAGATAACGAAAAAGTGGTATATTTACACAGTGGAATCCTATTCAGCCACTAAAAAGGAAATCTTGTCATTTGCAGCAATATGGATGGTCCTGGAGGAAACTAAGTTGAGTGAAATGAGCCAGTCACAGAAAGTCAAATACCACATGATCCCACTCAAATGCAGAATCTACCAAAAAACTGATCTCATGGCGAGATCTCAACTCTACAATAAATCAAAAAATTAGCTGGGTGTGGTGGTGCACGCCTGTAATTCCAGCTACTTGTAAGGCTGAGGCGGAAGGATCGCCGGAGCCCAGCAGGTCGAGGCTGCGGTGGCCAGGAGCGGCCACTACACTCCAGTCTGGGCGACAGAGTGAGACTCCAACTCAAAAAAAAAAAAAAAAAGAAGAAGTAGAGAGTAGAACAGTGGTTACCAGTGGCTGGGAAGGAGACGGGGAGGGGACGATGGGGTGTGGTTTGTATACAGGTACAAAGTTACAGTTAGACAGGAAGAATAAGTTTTAGTGTTCCATTGCACAGTAGTGATTGTAGTTAACAATATTATTGTATATTTCAAAGTAGCTAAAAGAGGTTTTTGAATGTTTTCACTACAAAGAAACAATAAATTTTTGAAGAGATGTATACGCTAATTACCTTAATTTGATCATTACACACCGTATACATGTATCAGAACCCCACACTGGGCCAGGCCTAGTGGCTCACACCTTTAATATCAGCACTTTGGGAAGCCAAGGGAGGAGAATAATTTGAGGCCAGGAGTTTGAGGCCAGTTAGAGCAACATAGTGAGATCCTAAACAAACAAAAAATGTAACTGAAAAGTTTTACAAGCAGCTAAAAAATTTTAGATACATTGAATAAAACTCATGGATTAAAAAGTTAAATAACTTACTTTATAGTTCATATGCTTTATTCAATAAGATAGTTAAAAGTTATTTTAACAGATTATCATGAAATATTATGATTACAGTTGATCTTGAGCTTATTTCAATTTATAAAATGGTTAATATGTTCTATCTTCCATTAACAATGTATAAATTTAGGGCAACCCCTTCAGGTCCTCTCCCACTGTGGTAGTTTTTCTGTCCTCTCAATAAATCCTACTTTCTCAAAAAAGAAAATGTATAAATTTAAATGGGGTAATAAATGTCAGTTTTCACCTTGAAACTGTGTGTGGGTTATTATTTTAAGGAACTCATGAGCAAAAAAATGCTTGAACTCTCCAGCTCAAAGTAACATTTGAAAATCAGTGGCTACATAGTAATTCCTTGATGCTATCAAACCCAAGTCTTCCTTCTAATAAATATTTTGTAATAGCAGCTTTACTAACCTAGAAGTTCAGTCAGGCACAGTGGCTCACACCTGTAATCCCAGCACTTTGAGAGGCCAAGGCAAGAAGGTTGCCTGAGCCCAGGGGTTTGAGACCAGCCCAGGCAATTTGGTGAGATCTCATCTCTACATTAAATCAATGTAGAGCATGGTGGCACACGTCTGTGGTTCCATCTACTTGGAAGGCTGAGGCAGAAGGATCATCTGAGCCCAAAGGATCGCCTGAGTCCAGTAGGTCAAGGCCACGGTGGCCATGAGCACCCCACTGCACTCCTGCCTGGGTGACTCCAACTCAAAAAAATGAAGTTGACAAATAATACAACCTTTGTATACACATAGTTTCAAACATCAATAAAATGTCCAAACAAATATAGAAGAGAAATAAAAGACAATAACTTATTTAAAAATAGGTATTTCAGTATGTAAATGATCGGATATGACTGTGACAGAAGACTTAAAAAAGCTCTCACATGCTTCCAACTTATTGCAAGGAATGAGTAAATTAGGATTAAGGAGAAGATCAGAAACTGCGCCATAAAGAAAGGTACTAGATTAAACACCAGTGTTTGAATAAGCAATAACACACCAGATTTTTTTATATGTAACACTCTGCCCCACAGTTTGGTGATATATTTGAAAATCATGTAGAACTCAGGACATTTATTTGGCATCCAAAATGTATTGCCAATGTCAAGGTACAAAGATTAACAAGATAAAATTCCTTCTCTCATGGAATACATTCTTAATTATGCAGAACTGTTCTCACAGTATGGAGTCTAGTATCCAAGTCCCCCAAATACTAAAAACACCAGAAGCATCCACCTCTCATCACTATAGCAACCAAAAATGTCCCCATACATTTCCAGAATGCCCCTCCAGGGAAAGTACTACTGCTATTCAGAGCCACTAGCCTACAGGATAGAGAACGAGAACCTCAGCCCACCAGGATCTGGCTCCACTTTCCTCTCCACTTCCTCTGCAGCCACATACATATAGAACATACAGAACTATAGTAGTTCCCTATGGGCCATGCTACTCCATGCCCATAGGTTTCTATTAACCTAAAACATCTTCTCTTCCCTTGATTTATAATTACCTTCTTTGAGGATTTCCCAGGCCACTTTTCATAATCCTTAATTTCATACATTGATTTGAAGGTAAGTACTTTACCTACTTCTCTAGACTAAATTCCAGGAGAAGGAATTTTACTGTGCTTACTCTTTGTACCCCAACACTGGCAATATATTTTAGTTGTCAAATAAATGTTTTCTTCAAGGATAAATAAGTACAGATGAAGAGATTCACTTTTTTTTTGAGACGGAATCTCACTCTGTTGCGCAGGCTGGAGTGCAGTGGCACGCTCACAGCCACCGCAGCCTCGACCTGCTGCGTTCAGGGGATCCTCCCGCCTCAGCCTTCCAAGTAGCTGCAACTACAGGCATGTACTACCATGCCCGGCTTATTTTTGATTTATTATAGAGACGAGGTCTCACCAAGTTGCCCAGGCTGGTCTTGAACCCCTGAGCTCTTGCCTCGGCCTCCCAAAGTGTTGGGATTATAGACGTGAGTCACTGCACCTAGCGAGATTCACTTTAAAGGCAAAATAAAGAATTCTCCTGAGACTGCAGGGAAAGATGGGACAACAGATTAATGGCTGGATTTAATGATAGATAAGTTTAACTGTTGAGTGTTGAGCTTGGGCAGGTGTCAACATAACCTCCTACTCCATTACAGTCTTCACCTGTGCTAAGAAAAATGTCTCTTTTGCACTTCTTCACAGCATCATGGACAGAGTCCATAACACTCTGCTTTCTTCTGGTTATTTTTTTATTTTATTTTATTTTATTTTGAGTTGGAGTCTCACTCTGTCACCCAGACTGGAGTGCAGTGGCTGCTCCCAGTCACCGCAGCCTCGACCTGCTGGGCTCCGGCAATCCTTCCACCTCAGCCTTCCAAGTAGCTGGAATTACAGGCATGCGCTACCACGCCCGGCCGATTTTTTGATTTATTGTAGAGATGAGGTCTCGCTGCCCAGGCGGGTCTTGAACCCACAGGCTCAGCCAATCCACTCACCTCAGCCTCCCAAAGGCATGGGATTACAGGCTGAACCACCGAGCCCAGCTTCTTCTGGTTATTTAAAAACTCTGTTCAATCCGGTTTAAATCTCCAGTGTCAGGTCCAGTGCAGAGTTCATCTCCCCTCCCAAGCCATGGCTTAAGGAACTTGAGGTCAGAAGGAGAATATGGTTCCTTCTATTGCTTCTGCTCCTCTTCTTCTAGTTCTCTAGAAGGTTCCCTAGAAGGGTTTAGCTCTTTGGTGGTTGGGAATTGGGAGGAGGGCAGGGAGGAAAGGAATAACTGCCTCTCTATCTAACAGCGTAGTGATCACCAACTGTTATTTGCTGTGGACAACAGGTCATCCCAGCCAGGTCAAAATGCTGGCTCTCTTATGAGGCACTAGTGTGAGCTCTTTAGAAGGCCCCGAGGGGCCTCTCCACTGAGTTGTGCTCTAATGTAGACAATCCTGCTCCAAGCCATGTCTTTTAACTCTTAACCTCTGTTCAGCAGGCCACCTTTTGGGTGAGTTACCAGCAAGATGGTGCAAGCCCACTTGTCTTTCTCAGTGTCCCTTTGATCACAGAAACTCATATATCCTTGCTAAGTCAAGCAGAAGGAATACAGACTACTTCACTACTATCCTTCACTTGGCCCTTCCACCTCTCTCTAATTGCCTTTCCTCTTCTCAGATAGGTACAAAGCTGAACAAGTCTGAACAGATAGTTTAACCAGGGAACGGGAAATCAATCTCTCCTTCATGTAGATTCTCTTTAAGGCCCCCTTGCTTGCTTTAGGGGAAAAGTACTCCCAGTGAGGCTGATGACTCCCTTCCTTGAGTCACCTTTCATCTTATATAGATTGGGAATGGAGGTGGGGTGTTTTAGGTGTGGGTTGGGTTAGTAGTTGGAAATAGAAGGGCCGGTTCTGCTACCTCTTTGTAAGCCCTGGAGAGGGAGCCTGACACCAATTATTAGCAACTCTCTCTAGAATGTGTAGTACTTAGTCCTTCCTTGTCCCGTCTTTGGACTCTAGTCATCAATTCCAGGGCAATATGAAAAATCCTACTCAATATCTTCCAAAATATATTGATATGAAAGGAAGGTTATATGAAATAAGGAACTCAACTGTATTTTTAAATGAGGAGGCAAAGTCATCTTTTGAGTGAGAGAAAGAACCAGCAGTTCAGGAGGAATAAAAAAGACAGAGACAGACTGGGGACAACATCAAATGAAAGCCATGTGTACTTTCTTCTCCCCATCAAAAAAAGCACATGGACCTAGTACACAAAGTTTTACATATCATTTCAGGTGCACAGGGATCTAGGATCATCTGAAAACTCTCAAAGAGGCCAAAGGATTCCAGATTAACAAACCCTGAGCTAAACAAGAGCAAACAGGAAGGTGAACGTTCATTATTTGTATAGGTGATAGGAGGGTGTGGGTACTTAGCCAGGCAAAGCAAGCGCATGGCAGGAAGGGCAGACGTTCTGCATATGCCCAGAAGCAGCCCGTGCCAGACAGCAGTTTTCTAAATGCAATGTTATATTCCAAAATATACTGAATGCTTGAACACTTTTGTGCATTCTTATTTTTCAGTATTCTGCCAGGATATATCCTACTACATAGTAAATGTGATGAATAATTGAGGGACTTCAGAGAAGGGGCCCGAAATTTGACTATACCTTAAAAGGTAGATGTTGAACTGGAAACTATGAACACTGATTCCTTCCCTGAAAAGAAATGAGGTATCTGAGGGACAAGATGGGAGGAAGAGGTGTTTTCATTATTTATTTAATATTTTGTATTTCTTTAATTTTTAATATGTGTGCAAGTATATATATTTTTTTTTTTTTGAGTTGGAGTCTCACTCTATCACCCAGACTGGAGTGCAGTGGCCGCTCCCGGCCACCACAGCCTCGACCTGCTGGGCGCCGGCGATCCCTCCGCTTCAGCCTTCCAAGTAGCTGAAACTACAGGCGCGCGCTACCACGCCCAGCTAATTTTTTATTTTATTGTAGAGATGAGGTCTCACCAAGTTGCCCAGGCGGGTCTCGAACCCGTGGGCTCAGGCAATCCACTCACCTCAGCCTCCCAAAGTGCTGGGATTACAGGCTGAGCCACCAAGCCCGGCTGATATTTTGAACATTTTAAAGGAAATATAACCTTAAAGGGAAAGATGGGATTTCCTTTACATAGGTAAACCCACATGATTAATCCCTCATAGCTGCACAAGGGAGATTAAGAACATCAGAGGGCAAAATGGTGACATCAGAGATAAGAGGGTTTTTCTGGAAACCAGTAATTTGGGACCAAAAGATAATAATGAAGTAGTATAGAAAGTATAATCCAAGATTAGTAGATCTAAAGAAGAACTAGAACTGGAATATCTTATTAAGAAATATGTTTTTTAAAAAAACACAGGCCAGGCTCAGTGGCTCAGCCTGTAATTCCAGCACTTTGGGAGGCCGAGGAAAATGGATTGCCTGAGCCCACGGGTTCGAGATCTGCCCAGGCAACTTGGCAAGACCCTGTCTCTACAATAAATCAAAAACAAAATTAGCCGGGCATGGTAGCATGCGTCTGTAGTTCCAGCTACTTGGAAGGCTGAGGCAGAATGATGGCTGGAGCCCAGCAGTTCAAGGCTGCGGTGGCTGGGAGCATGCCACTGCACTCCAGTCTGGGCGACAGAGTGAGACTCCAACCCCCCACACACAAAACATGATTTAGATAATTTCATGTATAGTGTCATAAAAAGAAAGATAAAATGGCTGGCATATACCTGTCCCAATAATAAATTAAATTATTTTTATTTTCTACAAAGCAAATCTTGACCAAACACCAGGCAAGATGAACTGTAAGGCTGACTTAGACTCTTCCTTGAGGACCAAAGATGATAACTTAAAAATAAAACAAATAAGGCTGGGTGTGGTGGCTCATGTCTATAATCCCAGCACTTTGGGAGACCGAGGTGAGAGGATTCCTGAGCCCACGGGTTCAAGACCAGCCTGAGCAACTTGGCAAGACCTCATCTCTACAATAAATCTAAAATTTAGCAGGATGTGATGGCACATGCCTGTGGTTCCAGCTACTTGGAAGGCTGAGGTGGAAGGATCACCTGAGTGCAGCAAGTCAAGGCTGCCGTGGCCATGAGCATGCCACTGCACTCCAGCCTGGGCGACAGAGTGAGACTCCAACTCAAGAAAATAAAATAAAACAATTATTTAGATGAGAATAAGGTTCTTAAAACAACAGTCATATGACTGCAGACTCCATGTGAGTAGATGAGCCAGTCACTGTCCTCAAACACCTGCTAGGTTACCAAAAGAGAAAAACAGAGTGGTAATGTGATGCTAGCCTCTCCCACCAAGTGACAGCTGAGGACATCTCCCATCAACTACTGAGGGTAACCAAACTATCCAATGAAAGGTAAAAGAAGATTGTCCAGCATCCATGCCTCAGAGGAAAACAAGGAAAAAACACTGATGTTTTCTTTCAAACCTAGGCTTTAAACTTCTGTCAGAGGTCAAATAAACAGATTTCAAGATCCCCAGACTAAAATATGTTTACAATAAATGCAAAAATACCTTGTATATTGTAATGCATCATATAAATGTTAATTATGATGGTAATCAGGAGTCTTTCATATCCAGAAGTGAACTAGACCCACCATCAGCAATTTGAGGCCATATTCTGAAAGGGTAAAATCTCTTTTTCACAAAGAGTTTGCTTTGCTTGTTTTTATAACATTGTAAAAAGATTTTCAAATTTTTCCTCTCTTCATTGAAAAATCTAATAAGAGGAGCTGATCAGTGATACATGACTGAAAAAGAGAAACTGTTCAATTCAGTTCAACATAACAAATATTTATTGAGAGGCCTTCAGGGTATACAAAGAGAAGTCAGAATATAGTTCCCCGCCCTGTCCACCCGGAAGAAGTATATCAACTAGGAAGAGACAAGAGCAAATTTATGTGGCAGAATGATCACGTGAAGTATCAGGTGAGGGTACTTCTATTCCCGCCAGGTGGCCCAGACCTGCAGACTGAACCCTGCTCCCATTATCAGACGGCTTCCTGCTGAGTTCAGTCAGGGAGGCACTGGCAGAAGACTAGAAGGCAGGAGGAAGAGAGAAGCCAGTCTGTCTCTGCCCCTTCTCTCCCAGCCTTGACCAGCATCTGGACAGAGGCTCTTTGGCTCCAGCTTCCCTAGAAGAGGCCCTCCAAAGTCCCAGCTTCTAAATGACCCTGGCCCCTGGGCTTCCTCTCCTCCTTCCCTTGGCCTAGGAATGAGAGAAGAGTCCTGCCCTGCTCATCTTCCCTTGCATAGCCTTACCTATCCCGAATAGCTTCTCGGCTCTTGTATCGTGCTTAGAGCTAGTTAATTTTCTGGATTAAATTCCCTCTGGCTTAAATATTTGGTGATTTTTTTTCCTGGTTGGACCCTAAATCTGGCAGCTAAACCAAAAGTGAATTTACTGTATTGAGAGCAAAGACTCTGGCTCCAAAATTGCCAGGTTCAGAGTTCACTGCTATCAGTGTGAGTCCAGACTGAGTTATACAGATGAATGAAGAGACAGAATTGATTCCCCTCTTCTCCCACAAGAACACAGGAGAGAAAATTAGTCGGGGGGAAAGAGAAAATGGCTTTATGGATTTCCTGCTTCCCAGGCCTCAGGACAATATAGGGAGGGGGCTACTGACAAGGATAAGAACAAGGACACGACTGAAGGCGCCCTTAAAACCTGGGACAAGTCAAAGAGGAAAATGAACTGTCTAAAAGCCCAAAACACTAAAAGAAATTGTGGTACACCCTCCCTCCAAAAAATAAATATGAAATAAATAAGTTCAGTTTTTTCCATAGTCACTACTTCCGTGTTTTAAAAAATATAGATCAAAATCTTTTTCTCCAAGTCTATTTAGTGCCCCTGCTCTGCTGTGTCCTAAGTGCTCACGTAGTCTGCCTGCTGGATCGTTAACAAAGGGCCTGTGCAGCCTGCCCTGTCCAGAACTCCCACACAGTTGGCCTCTCGGGGAGGGCACATGTGCTGCTTGCTGTGGGGGAGCGGGGTGCTGGAGGCCGAGTATCCCGAGACCCAGGAGTGACAAGAAGGGATTCTTAAGTTTCGCATGGCCCAGAGGGAGCTGTGGGCTTTAGGAGGGAAGGTGAGCTGCTGTGTCAGACCCAACAGGCTTCTCTGGAAGAGCAAGAGCATTACAGGGCTCACCTGCTGGTGGCAAGGCACACAGTTAGAGCATGACACAACTGGGATATGACCCCTTCAGAGTCACATGGACATTCCATCAGAAACAATATGACCCAGATTATTGTATTCAACCAATTTGGGGCTGTTTTAATAAAATTCATCTCCAAAGAATAAGTTTTTGCTACCAATAAATACTATTTTTTAAAGTGGCTATGAAATTGAAATAACAATGAACTATTTTTTCACCCATAAAGAACATTTAGAAATAATAATACCTGATGTTAACAAATATACAGTAAAATGGTACCATCATACACTACTAACCTAGCAACCTGGCAATCTCTATCAAAAGCCTTTAAAACTATTCTGCTTCAAAAATTCAGCTAAAGAAAACAATCATAAGATGTAGCCTCAAAGATATTCATCACAACACTGTTTGTAATGATGAAAAATTAAGAAAGATCTAAATTTATATTAATAGGACACGGCATAATTAAATTTAAATTTAATCTATACCCATACATTAAAATTCAAGCCCATTAAACATTGTTTCAGAGATGTATCATATCAGAGATTACTCACCATATGTCAAGGTTGAAAAATATATGGAACAAGTCTATGTTTGTTGAAAAGAAACACACACACACACACACACACACACACACATACACAGTAGAAACCCGGGATAGTATCGGAAGGCTGAGGCGGAAGGATCGCCGGAGCCCAGCAGGTGAGGCTGCGGTGGCCGGGAGCGGCCACTGCACTCCAGTCTGGGCAACCGAGTGAGACTCCAACTCAAAAAACAAAAAAACAAACAAACAAAAAATGTTAAGAGTGGCTATCTCTTAGAAATAGTATGGGTTAGAATTTATATATATATGTATATATGTACACATATACATGTGTATATATATAATATATATATAAAAAATTG
Organism: Carlito syrichta; assembly: GCF_000164805.1. Taxonomy (NCBI): domain Eukaryota; kingdom Metazoa; phylum Chordata; class Mammalia; order Primates; family Tarsiidae; genus Carlito; species Carlito syrichta. Next base: position 287,780 of record NW_007250689.1, read on the forward strand.
TATTTTTCAATAATTGTATATTACTTTTTTGATATGAAAAGTTGACTGGGCACAGTGGCTCACACCTTTAAAGTCAATGCTCTGGGAGCCCAAGGTGGGAGGATCACTTGAGGCCAAGAGTGCGAGACTAGCTTGGGCAACACAGCAAGAGCCTACTTCTAAAAAGAAAGAAAGGAAGAAAGAAAGGAAAAAAGAAAAGGAAGAAAAGTTATACAAGGGTTTTCTTTTAAGGTACCACAGGTATAAAAGAATGCCAAAAGAGTTCTTAAAAAGTGACTAAAATAGATCTATAGTTTCCACTTAGCAAATATACCAGTAAAAATGGAAAGTTTTATGTATAAATTACTAGTATATGTACTTATAAAGACATATTACATTAAAGCACAAACTTATAGTTATTTTATACAACCCCACCATAGTTACTATTCAGCTCAATAAATACTTGTTGAATAGAATTGTATCATCTAGTGTAAAATTTTTATTAAAGCTCTATGAGGAAGAACACAATGGAGTTGTTAGTTTACATATGACAGATAGTACCTCCAATTACACCTCAGTCGCACATGACTCCACTGACTGTTATCTCCTTCTTAAAATCCTTACCATGACTTCTACAACAGCTCATACTCCTAGTCATCCTTCCATCTCATTGTTCAGCTAATATCTCACCAGAGTGAATATCCTCCACCACCATTGAACTGTGGGCTTTCCCCCGGGTTCTAGTCCTCATATTCCCACATTCTTCTTTCCAGACTCATTTCCTTGGTGAGTTCATCCATAATCATGGCATCACCTGCAGCTCAATTGCACATATCCGTGAGTAGAAAATGACCTTGTTTCACGGGTGTGGGCACGTGTGCTGTTGTTACTATATATGTAAGGTATTTTGATATTGCACAACAGTAATGATTAGAATTTTACAATACAATTCCTCAGGGGAAAGATTACTTGGAAGATTTGAGGAAGAGTTGTTGACAGTGAACTCCTCTTCCCTCCCAAAAGAACAAACCAATAAAAATAAACAGAAAAAGTGAGCAAATTATGTATCTAAAATTCTCAGGGGTCATACCCTGTTTGAGCAAGGAAGAAATTAAATAAATGCAATAATTGGTAAAAGATTTTTTTAAAAATAGGTCCCAGATTCTACGTTTACAAAACTCACTTAAATGAACAAAGTACACATTTTTATTAAACATATCTGTGCTTTTAATTTTTCTGGCAGTCAGTCCTAGCAGCTGATCACATTAGCCTTGTGGACACAGCTTCAAGGCAAGTCTATCTGCCTCCCTCCACTTCCAATAAGACTTCTACCCTAAGCTTCCCCTATATAGAAACTACAAGCCACTTTTGGGTTGCAAATTCATTATTTAGACTCAGGGCATGTTAATTATGGGTTCTGAAATAAGCTAAAAGCTAGAGGCATCCCTTAGACCCAACACACAGAACATAGAGATTATAGACTTTTGGAATAAGAAGACAGCAATATAGAGCTAATTTTTCATCAAGCTTCACTAAAGGGTAGAACCAACCCTACCATCTAGCTAGAAAATATGTTTTAGACAAGCAAAACAGGAGAGGAAAAGGTGGTTGAGGAGAACAGAACTTCCAAGACTCAGAGTCACTAACACCTCCAGAAGGGGTAAAGGAAGCATCTAACAGTACTTAAGCCTATAAAGCTGGCCTGTACTCTGCAGTGACTGCTTATTCAGGCAGTGCAGAAGGATGCAGGTTCAGCAACTTGCCAGCCAAGCAGAGGAGTTACTATAAATATTTATATATGGAAATTACTCAGAAAAGGAGTGCTAGCCAAACTAAACCAAGATCAAGGGCCAATGGGAATCAACTGGGCAAGGGAATAAGGGGCAAAAACAGAAAAAGGGTTTGTCAGCTTTTAGAAAGTGCTTATCAAAAGGACAAAAAAAGTCGGGCACAGAGGCTCACACATGGAATCCCAGCACTTTGGGAAGCTGAGGCAAGAGGATTGACTGAGCCCAGGGGTTCAAGACCAGCCTGGGCAACTTGGCAAGACCTTGTCTCTAGAATTAAAAAAAAAAAATAGCCGGGCATGGTGGTGTGCGCACGCCTGTGATTCCAGCTACTTGGAAGACTGAAGCGGAAGGACTGCCTGAGCCCAGCAGATCAAGGCTGTAGCCATGAGAATGCCACTGCACTCCAGCCTGAGCAAGAGTGAGACTCTGACTCAAAAAAAAGAATAATACAACTTATGGGATGGTTCAAGGTCTATAAACTAGGATTAACTGATCCTACCAAACCTCAGCATGTTAAAGGCAGATGCCTGAAGTTACTTCACCTGTGTGGGCCCCTTCTCCTTTCTCTGAATCCCTGCTACTCCCTGGAGTCCTCATTTTCTTCAAATTTGACAGCCAGTAGGCTGTTGTATTGTTAGGGAGATACTTAGGGTAGACTGGGAGCTCATGGAATGCTTTTCTGACCCTCTGTGGCCCACACCCACCCTCTCCATCAAATATTATAGGTCACTGGAGCACCTCTAGGAGTCCAGCCACTCTGACACTCCTCTATAGTGAATACACATGTACCTAGGATAGTATGAATCAAAATGTTAAGAGCGGCTAACTCCTACACTCTCCAGATACCACACTGTCCAGGTTTCTTCCAACCACCTGGCAGCTCTTTCTTGGTCTCTTATTGACTCTTCCCTCTCTACCTGCCCTTGGGTTGATTGATGTTCCTCGGAGATTTAGTCTAAGTTTTTTTTTCCCCTTCCTTCAACTCTCTTTCTACAATTATACCTATACCCATCGCTCCAGTAATCAATTTCTATATGCCAAGTACGAATCACCAGTCCATTTGTTAGCTCTAAAATAATATATCCAATTGCCCACTGGATCTCTTCACTTGATGGTCTTGCAAGAACTTCAAACTCAACAGCCAAACCGAACACATGATTTCCTTCCGAAATATCTTCCCACCCCAATGTTCTTACCCAGTAAAGGATACCATCATCTACCTAGATGCTCAAGCCAAAAGCCTCAGTCATCCGTGAATTCTCCATCTCCCCCACTCTCCACATCCAACCAAGCCTTGCTGGCTATATCGCCAAAATATGCCCAAATCCATCCACTGCCTCTACCCTGTGCAAAGGGCCATCATCTTTCACCTGGACCAATATAATAGCCCTTTAACTTGTCTCCCAGCATCTAGTCTTGATCTACTCCATTCCACTCTCTAGAAAATATTCACAGTGCAATGCTGGTTAAGAAAGCAGAGAAACTGAAGCAATCTCTGCCTCCAGGTTTGGCAGTGAAGGAGCTGAAATAAACCGGACATGCTGATTGGAACTGTATTAAAATTTTTAAAATTCTTTTTAAAAAATGCAGTGCTGGCAAAGTCACTTCTCTGCTTATATCCCTTGAATGGCTTCCCAATGTCCTTAGGATGAAATACAAACACCTTATCCTGGATTTCAAGGTGCCCCATGGTCTGGTTCCTGACTCTCTTCTGCATCGCTCCATCACATTCCTCCTCCTCATCCTCTAAGCTCCAGGCACCCTGAACGTCTTTCATTCCTTTCATCTCTCTCACCTTTACACATGTTGTTCCTTCTGTATGAAACACTCTTCCCACCTTTCACCTAATCACTTCAAAATCATTCTTGAGTCATAGCATAAACATCACTACTTCCTTTACAGACTATGTCCCCCCAAAAATATGTATTCCAATAATGCTCTGTATTTTCCCAGTAAGTATTATTTCTTAAGTTTATATTGTTCAAACTTCATTATATGTATGTGTTTATATATTATATAAAATATATAAAATACATTAATTATAGAAATATATATTATATATGTCCATTTATATGTTTATTCACTTATCTCTATATCCTCTGTGCCTAGCAAAGTGTATGGCATTAGAGTTAATTTTGATGAGCATGAATTAATATTCATTCAACTAATTATTAGAATATCAGAATGAGAAAAATGAGTAAATGACAAAAATCCAGATGGATTAGGCTCTTCCGGGTAAGAAGAGATAAAAGGTAGATGCCAATGGAAATAGCAGACCACAAGAATCTATCCTCACAAGTCTGACAGAGTCAGATATAGTGGATGAATTTCAACCACAAGGTTTCTCCTTGGCAACAGATGCAGCCAGCGCAGGACATTAGTGGTGCTGAGTAGTCCCCCTGTAGCTGAGTGCACTGAGCTACCTGCTCAGCTAGGCCATACCTCTCTGGCATCTACCCTAACTTATTTCAAATAGGCCCAATCAGCCCCTCTTGGAAACGAGTACACAGGCCTGTATCATCCCCCATTCGGTACTGCCTTACCTTGTCACAGGCAGTGAGTGAACTGACAGCATCCTCTACTCACACGGTCTTGTACAGCTTCACATTGCATATATCATGTTCTTCATAAGCCCCCAAAACATATTATAATCTGATATTATTTAAACAGTCTTTTTAGGTACTGCTCAGGCTCTCTTCAATACAAATCACTTGGTCTCTCAGATAGCCAACCCTCTCCTGCTTCCCTACCTGAGATGGATCTGGATATACAAGGGGAAGCGGACTTCATAGCAACAGGAAAATGTTGGAACCCTTGATTAAGAAAGTGGTCCTCCAACTTCTTAGATCTCCAAGCCAGTGTCCCTTTGCCCCTGTTTGCTGTTTACTCTGCTGGCAATCACAGTCCAAATTCTGAGGGCAAATATGGTCCAAACTGTGCTGGTATAACTCCAGGGTCTCTCTCAGCCTGGAAATAGCCTGAGTGGTGCCCTCTGGCAGAATAAATTGCATTCTTCCCAGGTACTATTTTTCTGCATGTGGTTGTGATGCCTATTGCACCCCTCAGATGCTTGTTTATTCATTACAGTTACAACAGAAACCCTTCATAGTTTCTGCTTCCCTGTTACATACAGGAAATGCCCCATCTTGACCTTCAGGGTCAGACACTTCCATGAAGTCTCATTGATGTCTCTTTCTTTTTTAAAATTTTATTTTAAAGTTGTGGAGTACAATTCAGGATTTAGGCATACAAGTGATCATCATACAGGTAAAGTTCAGGCCTCCCTTTGGTTCCCGCTTTGCCTGGGTTGAGATCTGGTACCCTTATTGATGTTATGTCCCCCCACCTCCCCTGGCAATATCCTGCTACTGCCAATCATTTCCTTATATTGTGGTAAATATTCAGGGTCCGCTTATGAGTAAGAACATGTGGTACTCAATTCTTTGTTTCTGTGATGGATCACTGAGCGTTATAGACTTTATATCCATCCAAGCTGCTGTGAAGTCCATTGTTTGTCCTTCTTTATGCCTGCATAATATTCCATTGTGTATATGTACCTTTTTTAATCCAGTTCAGTTTCGATAGGCAACACAGTTGGTTCCATGTTTATAAATAGTGCTGCAATAAACATGTGTGTGCAGGTATCTTTTTTGTAGAATGTTTTTAGTTCCTCCAGGTATATTCCCAGAAGGGGGATTGTTGGGTCATATGGAAGGTCAATTTCTAGTTCTTTTATTTTTATTTTTTGTGTTGGAATCTCTCACTCTGTCACCCAGGCTAGAGAGCAGTGACATGCTCACAGCCTCCACAGCCTCGACTGGCTGGGCTCAGGCAATCCTTTCGCCTCAGCCTTCCAAGTACCTGGAACTATAGGCACGTGCCACCACACCCAGCTAATTTTTTGATTTATTGTAGAGATGAGGTCTTGCCAACTTGCCCAGGCTGGTGTCGAACCTATAGGCTCAGGCAATCCTCTCACCTTGGCCTCTCAAAGTGCGGGGATTGTAGGAGTGAGCCACCGCTCCAAATTTCTAGTTCTTTTAGAAATTGCCATACTGTTTTCTATAGAGGTTGAACTATTTTGCATTTCCCCCAGGAGTATAGAAGCATTCCCTTTTCTCTGCATCCTCGTCAGCATCTGTGGTTTTTTTGTTTTATTTTTGTTTTATTTTTATTTTATTTTTTTGAGTTGGAGTCTCACTCTATCGCCCAGACTGGAGTGCAGTGGCCGCTCCCGGCCACCGCAGCCTCAACCTGCTGGGCTCCGGCGATCCTTCCGCCTCAGCCTTCCGAGTAGCTAGAACTACAGGCGCGTGCTACTACATCCGGCTAATTTTTTGATTTATTGTAGAGATGAGGTCTCACCAAATTGCCCAGGCGGGTCTCGAACCCGCGGGCTCAGGCAATCCACTCACCTCAGCCTCCCAAAGCGTGTGATTACAGGCTGAGTCACCGAGCCTGTTTTATTAATGATGGCCATTCTTACTGGGGTTAGGTGGGATTTCAATGTGGTTTGCATTTGCATTTTTCTGATGATTAGTGAGGTTGAGCACTTTTCCATGTGTCTGTTGGCTGCCTGTGTATATTCTTTTGAGAAGTGTCTATTCACGTCTTTTGCCCACTTTTTAACACGGCTGTTTGTTTTTTTCTTTTGGCATGTTTGATGTCTCTTTCAAAATAGCTCTCAATAACAAGAAGCCAAATGTTTTAATTTTTTAAACAGGCAAATGATTTGAATAAATTTCACCAAATATAAGATACTGGTGGCAAATACATGCACGAAAAGATGTTCAATATCATTAATCATTAGGAAAATGCAAACTAAAACCACAGTGAGATGTCACAAAACACCTTCTAGAATGATTTTTTAAGCAACTGACAACACCAGTGCTGATGAGGAGGCAGAGCAACTGGAACTCTCATACAATGCTGGTAGATGTAAAACTGTACAGCCATGTTGGAAAACGACTTGGAAGTTTTTTCTTTATCAAGTAAAACATTCACTTACAACAGGACCTAAGATTTCACTCCTAGGTATTTATCCAAGAAAAAGGCAAACATATGTCCTCAAAGACTTTTATGTTAATGTTCTTAGCAGCTTCCAAAAAGTGAAAAACAGCCCAAATGTCAACAGAAGAATGAATAAAACGGTGGTACGCCCATACAATAAAATATTTCTTGGCAACAAGGGCAAACTACTGATGTGCACAAAACATGAATAAACATCAAAAGCTATATGCTGAGTTGAAGACGTAAAACACAGGATACACAGTCTGTGACTCCATTTATATAAAACTCTATAATCAGCAAAATAAATCTGCAGTGATAAAAACCAGATCAGGGACATTTGGGTTGGGGTGGAAGGGAAAGTGATTGCAAAGGATAATAAGTAAGGAAATTTGAAGGGTTTCAGAGATGTTCTATATTTTGATTACAGAGATGATTACACAGGCATGTGCATCTGTCAAAATTCACTGAGTTGTACATTTTAAATGAGTGCATCTTCTTATGTGCAAATTATATTTCAATAAAATTGAAAAATAGTAATTCTGAATAGTTATTTTAAAGTATTTTTTGTTATCAGTAGTGGTTGACCAACAAATCATTACAGAGGTTAATCAACCCATTGGCAATATAAGACTATCCTATATTTGCACACCTCTCATGATTAACCTATGTCAATTTTTGACAATTAATTTAAGCTATAAGAATTAAAATAAACTATTTTTTTGTCAGAAGGTTAATGCTTCAAAAGTGAAGGACCCCCATTATGAGAAAACAAGACTTCTGGTACATCATCTGACTGGGGCCTAGACCTTCCAAAGAAGAAAGACTCAGCTGACACATGTACTAGCAGGACCAACTTCCACCTGTAGATGGGCAGAAATGCCTCCTTGGCCACACTCTATGGCACAGGGAACAATGGCTTCATCATCAGAAGAGCAGGCTATTAATACAGCCAGGTGATAAGATTTTTATTTGTAACTCAACTGTCAAATGTTTATTATGATTAGTTTTAACCATCAGGCACTGAAAAGGCTTTCTGTGTAAGCACAGAAAGGAACAAAACAAATGTTTAACACCTGCTGACTGCTTTCTCTGCCTGCCCCACCTTACCCTTCTTTTCTCCCCAAGCCCCTTAACTCATTGCTCCTCAGTCCCAGTGTTAAAATCACACCAGAGGGCTTAGGTTGGGCCAAGAATAAAGAAAGGTGTAGGATAAAGGTACAGATAAGAAGTAAAGGGTTGAGGGGATGGATTCAGTGAACTGAAAATCTGTCATTTTTAGCCCCTAGCATCTCTGCCCCCTTCCTTAGACTACACTGATATCCTTTCAGACAATTAACTCTCCCTCTCTGTGCACAGTCTTGTTGGAAGAGTAAAATAAAATGTTTGTCCTCCCCCAACAGACACCAAGGAAGTCCCTAGGGACTCCTTCCTTCAGATCCTCCTTCTACATGGAGATAGAGCCATGGATGGCACTTGACTTAAGCTTGACCAATCCAATCATCCACTGGGATTTTACTTACTTTAGCAAAGTGATACAACAGCCAAAAATATGGCTAGCAGGAGAGTCAGGCAAGACAGATGAGCAGTTTCTGCTGCCAAGACTGTCTTTATCTGTCAGTTCCAAGCCTGGTTCCTTGGATTTCCCTTCCATATTGTGAGACTTCTCCTCAGAGAAGAAATAAATATTTAAGCCCTCCGCTTCCTCCCCTACCCTCATCCTTTCTCAATCCCTCTCGAAATGTCTTTTATCAGTTTGATGTGTTTTCCTCCAGATAATCTCTATACAACTCACTCTTGTTTTAAAAAATGCATACATGTATGATATAAACAGGGTTATATTATACACATTATTATGCAACTTACTTTTTATGGGCTGTGAGTTTTTATTTCCTTATCTTCTCATCATGCCTGATTAAAACTCTATACAGTTTGGGAGGCTGAGCTGAGTGAATTGCCTGAGCCCGCGGGTTCGAGACCCGCCTGGGCAGTGAGACCTCATCTCTACAATAAATCAAAAAAATCAGCCGGGTGTGGTAGCGCACACCTGTAGTTCCGGCTACTTGGAAGGCTGAGGCGGAAGGATCGCCGGAGCCCAGCAGGTCGAGGCTGCAGTGGCCGGGAGCGGTCACTGCACTCCAGTCTGGGCGACAAAGTGAGACTCCAACTCAAAAAAAAAGAAAAAGAAAATCCTGCCGCAATTGGAGTCTGGGGATAGGGAGAGACTCAGTTAATCCCAGTATTATATAGCCCATTAATTCCCCGTACATAGGGAGGGACTGAGACTCTCGTTTAGCTGAACAATGAGAACACCGAAGAATGCTAACAGAAGTACCAGCCTGAAGAGTTCTTATAGGCAACAGAGACAAGGTTCTTAAACAGGGAATTCTCATGATGAAGACAATGTTTTAAGAAGAATCAAATGGCGACAGTATATATTGGCCAGAAAGTGGAGATATTAGATAGCAAGGAGACTAATTAAGTGGTCAATACAGAACAGTAGATTTGCAGAAATAAGATTCTGGGTTACACTGGTGGCCAATGAAATGGACAGAAACTTTTACTGAATCATAAGAAGGTAGACTAGTAGAGTAGAAGAAACAAACAAATTGAATTAGAAGAGCTAGATTTGAATCCCATCAGGGTCTTTAACTTTTTTCAGCAAAACTCTTTTGTACTGTAAAAAAAAAAAAAATCTTCAAGAAAATCAGGAAATCAATTTGTAAAACAAATAAATGCAAGATTGTTCTGGTTGAAACATAAGTAAAGGGCTCAGAGTCTGTGCTGTCCTTTATCTCACCCCTGTCAGCCACTTCTGAGGCATTCTTAAGAAATCTCTTGAGGGCTAAGAAACAAAGTTTGAGAAATCTCTAAAAGACTTTACTAACAATTCTAACTTTGATGGCTCAAGGGAGTAAATTTGGCAGAGGTGCCTAGAAATAGAATAATTACTTAATAGTTGCCACACAATCATTTAATAGAAAGGGTGAATTAACTTTTGCTAAATCTGCCTGCTTCTTACAGGCTAAAACCAATTTAATATCCAAAACCTCATCCAAACCTGTGCAAATGGTCATCTAACCTCTATATATCCAATACAGTCACAATTTACTGTCTAACAATTTAGCTCATTCCAATCAAATTACTCAAAAGTTCTTCCTATTAACCCAAATCTGTCCCCCATCACTGTCATTCAAGTAAATGTTCTTATTCCACCTTCTAGAGCTAAACCAAGTAAATGTAATTCCCTCCTCCACCATGACAGTCCTTCAACTGAAAACAGTCATCAAGTCTGTGTTATTTCCCTTCATTCTCTCTTGCTTTGGCCTACCATGGAGGTAGCTCTTATTTCAGAATAATTCAACATTTTCAAGCATCTAAGTGCAAAGTAGATTTTCATTTATTCATGGCTTTAAAGGGTCTGTTAATCAAGCCAGATGATGTTTTTAAATAAATGACTAGCTTTGATAATGACGTACAAATGGAACCCAAATTCATTATTTGGTAAATATTATTTTCTTGCTAAAAAATAAAATAAAATAAAATAAACAGCTGCTCCCAGTGTATCAGAACAGACTACTAAAACTTTTGGCCCAAAGCAAATTGTAAAGTCATCTAGCTGGGGATACAAAAACAGCCAGCAAAAACATCCAAGACTCAAGGTCCAATGAAGCGGAAACAAATAACATAAATAAATAGAAGCATCGGACTTTAAACTTACAATCTAACCAACTCTCAGAGAAATGTAATTCTCACCATTACAAAATTCAATTATCATCAAAGGGCATGAAATGTCAATGCCAGAAGGAAACCTTCATTCACAATTCCTTATTTCACTCATTCCATATTCTACTACAAGGTCTGTAAAATCAGGGTCTGTGGCTTGGGCCTGGGTATCTAGCAGCCTGGGTGGTTTAGGGGATGGGAAATAGGAAGTAGGACTGAGTCCCTAAGGAGCACAGCCACAGTCCGTGATGCCTGTGGGGGCACTGAGCCTTTACGGTTTCCTGTCTCCAGTTGTCCTGGTAACCTGAGGCCTCCTTATTTGTGTTGGCATCATGGGGCCAAGAGCGGAAGCAAAGCTGGAGCACCAGGAAGATCTGCAGGAAAAAAAAAATGTGGATAATGCAGCAGTTATGCCACAGGAGGGTCAAGCCTAGGGCAGAATTATCTGGGGGTCACGGATGGTACTTTGTAAAAATCAGATCTCTGGATTTCATCTCCAGCATTTGTGATTCAGTAGGTCTAGGATGAGCACAGGAACCTGAAATTTTAAGAGGCTACCTCTTAGCCTCTTACTTGGTTCTCCTCTTCTTGTGATCCATCTCTTTACTAAAATTCATTATTTTTAAAAAGATAATTTCGAGAGTCTCAAAAATTTTTTACTTACCAAGTAAGTAAAACATTGGTCAGGCATGGAGGCTCACATCTGTAATCCCAGCACTTTGGGAGGCTGAGGCAGGAGGATTGCTTGAGCCCAGGAGTTTGAGACCAGCCTGGGTAACACTATAAGATCTCATCTCTAAAAAAAAAAAAATTAGCCAAGCACGGTGGCGTGCACCTGTAGTCCCAGCTACTTACTCAGGAGGCTGAGACCGAAGAAGCACCTGAGCCCAGGAAGGTGAGGCTGTGATGAGCCCTGATCATGCCACAGCACTCCAGCCTGGGCAACAGAGTGAGACTCCAACTCAAAATTTTTTTTTAAAATAGTAAATTTCATTAAAGAGACGGATAAGAAGAGGATAACAGACAATAAAAGGAAGTATGGATGGGCAACAATGGTGAACCAAAAAGGGAGCCGAGGGAGAATGAGGTGAGAAATAAATGCTGCTCCCTCAGCGGATGCAGGTTAGTTATGCCTAGAAGATCGGTAAAGAGGTGATAAACGTATCAAAAATAACAAGAAGCAAAAAATGAAAAATGAAAACAAAGAAAAATGGATAAAGTAAAAGTAGTTTTAGGATTTGTCAAGTGTAGATATGGAATGAAAAAAAGACGTTAGAGAGTCTTCTGCAAAATAATGCTTAAATAAAGATTCTCCAGCAAAGATAAGACTAGACTACTTCTGGAAGGAGGTCAGGAATTACGTCAGAAAGGAAAAAAATTACAAGCCTTTACGACCCTCTATCTCTAATTGCCCCCAAGAAGGGTAGGTCCAGAAAGTGCTTCATGGTTTTACTTTGAGCAGAGATAAGAAGAAGGAAGGAAAAGTGGAGAAGCAGTAGCACACTGGGGAACTCTTCTTAAGGGAGAAGAGGACAGATGCTGGTGCTCAAAGACAATGGAGGAGTAAGGCTCAAAGAGAAGCCAGGAAGATGTGTTAGGGGAAGAAGGAGAAAGAGAAGGGAGAAACTTGGTAGTCATTATGGGAGCCACTAGGGAGAGGGACTTTAGGGAAATATTAAATGAGAGCTTTTAAAATAAGTTCTGCTTTTGGGACACAGGATATGAGAGAGAATCCTCATTTTCTACTCCTAAGAAGTTTCCAGTAAAAACTGACATAACTCATCAGGGCTGTAGGGGCTAAGTTGGTGCTTTTTATCAGTTATGACATGTGAGACTGACCTCCAGACAGATCCAAGGCATTTTTACTGTTTTGATAAGATTTCTGAGGCAGCTAATAAGAGAGTCATATGACAAAGGTACTAACTCCCAGAGTTTGCAGCTGCACTGACACAGCAACCACTCACTTCATCTGGCTATCTAAATTTAAATTAACTAAAAGGTACCTATCTCAAACCAGGCAAAATGGGGACCAAATGGAGGTTCAAATTTTACCTGTATGATGACAACTTGTATACCTAATCCTGAATTGTACCCCACATCTTTAAAATTTAAAAAATATATACATCAATCAATTAATTAACTAAGAAGAGCCAGGTGCAGTGGCTCATGCCTGTAATCTCAGCATTTTGGGAGGCCAAGGCGAGAGGTTTGCCTGTGCCCAGGGGTTCAAGACCAGCCAGGGCAACTTGGCAAGAGCTCATCTCTACAGTAAATTAAAAAATTAGCCAGGCATGGTGGCATGCACTTGTAGTTCTAGCTACTTGGAAGGCTAAGGCGAAAGGATATCCAGAGCCCAGGTCAAGGCTATGGTAAGCTGTGATCATGCCACTGCACTCCAGCCTGGATGACAGAGTGAGACTAAAGAAAAATAATAATAACAAAAAACAAATGAACTCAAATGTGAAATTCAGTACCTCAGTCTCACTAGCCATATCCCAAGTGCCCAACAGTCACATGTGACTAATGGCATTAGACAGCACAGGTGGAGAACATTTCCATCATCACACAAAGTTCTACTGGATAGCGTTGGAATAAAACAATGGCTTATACAGCTAACAAAAAACAAACCATTTTCAAATTGTTAAAGAGCTGCCACGTTGAAAAAGATTTTTTCCATATATTTCAAAGAGCAGAACCAAGGGGGAAAAATGCGTAGATGAGCAAGACAGATTTCAGTTTAACAACTCTTGTCAATGGACAGTAGTATTTTGAAAGGAAATCTTTTTTCTGAGCAGTGTCCACAGCGGGCTTAAAATATTCAGTAAACATGCTGTAAACAGTTGTGTTGTCATCCAGGCTTTGTTCTTCTATTTATAGAGCATAGACAGAATAGATTTCACATAATTCTCAAGGGCCCTAGGATTTTCAGAATGGTAAATGAGCATTGGCTTCAACTTAAAGTCACAAGCTGCATTAGCTCCTAACAAGAGGGTCAGCTTGTCCTTTGAAGCCAGGCATTCATTTATTTTCCCTAGCTATGAAAGTCCTAGATGGCACCTTCTCCACTAGAGAGCTACTTCATCCACATTAAAAAATCTGTTGTTAAGTGCAGCCACCTTCATCAGTGATATTTGCTAGATCTTCTGGATAACTTGCTGCAGCTTCTCCATCAGAGCTTGTTGCTTCACCTTGCACGTTTATGTAATGGAGACAGCTTCTTTCCTTAAAACTCATGAAGCATTAACTCAAATGTGAAATTCAGTACCTCAGTCTCACTAGCCATATCCCAAGTGCCCAACAGTCACATGTGACTAATGGCATTAGACAGCACAGGTGGAGAACATTTCCATCATCGCACAAAGTTCTACCTCTGCTAGCTTCCAACTTTTCTTCCGTAGCATCCTTACCTCTCTCCGCCTTCCTAGAATTGGAGAGACTCAGGGTCTTGCTCTGGATTAGGCTTTGGTTTAAGGGAATGCTGTGGCTGCTTTGATCTTCTACCTAGACCACTCAAATGTTCTCCATATCAGCAATAAGGTTGCATCACTTTCTGATCATTTGTGTGTTCACTGGAGTAGTGCTTTTGTTTTCCTTCAAGAACTTTTATTTTGCATTCACAACTTGGCTGTTTGGCACAGGAGGTTTAGCTTCTGGTCTATCTCAGCAACTAAAGTGCTTTCCTCACTAAGCTTAATCATTTCTAGCTTTTGACTTCAAGTGAGAGGCAAGCGACTCTTTCACATGAGCACTTAGAAGCCATTGTAGGGTTATTAATGGATCCAATTTAAATATTGCTGTGTCTCAGGGAATAGGTAGGCCAGAGTAGAGGGAGAGATTGAAGAAATGACCAGTTGATGGAGCAGTCTATAAGCATTTAGGAGTCTGTCACCAGGATTATAAAATGCAGTATATAATGCCTAGCACAACACCAAGTTTAAATAGTCACTCAATAGACTTTACAGTAATGGCCATGTAATGCTTCTGGATAATGTTGGGAGAATAGATTGAAGCAGATGTGAATTTGAGAGTTTTCTTGTAGAAAAATAACGGAAACATGAGCATCTTCTACTATATCAAGAAGAGAGTTTGACCACAAGGTTAAGGTTAAGGCTTTGGGGAAAGCAAGCATAACTGAGTTTAAAAACAGTCAACAATAAGAAGACGGTGACAAGAGGAAGGAAGGAAAGCGGGCAGAAATGGACCATGCAGAATAAATAACTGAAGCCTGTCCTTTTAAAAATCTGAGGTCTTACCAAAGAGAAAGGAAGAAAAAGAGAGGATTTCAACACAAGAGTGTTAAAGGTGGAAAAGCGCCAGAAAGAGCTATGGGCTTAAAAAAAAAATCAGTGAAGAAGTAGTCGTGTATATTGGCAAAGAGAAGTGTAGAGCTGAGGGGAGGGAGAGAATTTATAGCAGAGGAAGTCGGTGTGAAGTTTTCCTCTAAAGATGCCCAGCAGAGCAAAGAAGGAATGAAGGCAAAGGCCACTGGGAATAAGGCAGGGCTCAGGCTGAAACAGCATGGGAGAAAACAACAAGGCCCAGAGGAAGAAATTATTTTCTTTCTTTCTTTTTTTTTTTTTCATTAACTGACCCAGATTTTCTTGTTTGGGACCAAAGGCAACTGCAGAGTTTAAAGATCTTTGAAATAAATTATAAAGATTCTAATCCTTGGAATTACCCTTGACCCAAGGTAATACAAATTATAAGGATGATGACAGAATTAGTGATAATCTCTGAGACAAATACCATTTAGTAAATAAATTACTATGTTGTAGAAATACTACAGGGAATTAAATGGCTTTAGCTTCCTATCAGCTGCAGGGTAAATATACTTTCTCGTTATACACACATCCAAAGATATTAAGTAACCTAATATACTGGAGATGCCAAAAATATGTATATACATTTTAAGAGATGTTAAGAGATGTCTGCCATAGTCAGAAGTGTCTGGAGACTGATGGTAACCAATTTGTACACCTCTTGTAATTGCAGAAGTCAAATGTGACTTCATCTTTTGTTTATCGGTACACATTGAGTATCACAATTTTTAATCGTTTTTTTCCTTTCTTAAAATGTACACTTTTTTGGCACCTCTGTATATGATAAAGCTGAGTTACTATCTTTGGATACTGTAGCTCCAAGGTCCCATCCCAAGAACTGTTTAACACAGGGCAAGTTAAAGGGCTACACAGGAAAAAAAAAATCAAGGTTAAAAGTAAAGACTTTGAGAGGAAAAGTGGAATACCTATGCTACTGGTATAGAAGAACTGGGGCATTAACAACTCAGAATCCAATCAAGTCAGTTAGAGGAAATGGCACAAAACCAAGACAAAGACTCAACACTACTAACTAATCTTGAAAGCCTCACTTAGGATTTGACATCAAATATCGAATCAGAGTTTTCAACTTTATTTTTATTTAAAAATTTCATTTTAGGAAATGAAACAAAATTGCTTAAATCATTTTATAGATGTAATCATGCAATTTTAAATGACTATAAAGCCGGGCTCGGTGGCTCAGCCTGTAATCCCGCGCCTTTGGGGTGAGCGGATTGCCTGAGCCCATGGGTTCGAGACCCGCCTGGGCAACTTGGCGAGCCCTTATCTCTACAACAAATCAAAAAACCAGCCGGGCGTGGTAGCGCACGCCTGTAGTTCCGGCTACTTGGAAGGCTGAGGCGGAAGGATCGCCGGGGCCCAGCCGGTCGAGGCTGCGGTGGCCGGGAGTGGCCACTGCCCTCCAGTCTGGGCGACAGAGTGAGACTCCAACTCAAAAAAAACCCCAAGAAAACCCCACCAAAAATTAGCAGTTAAGTGCCTAATTTTTTTGGCAAAGACTGAATGGCATACAGTAATGTTAGATACAGATAGCCTTGCTATGGCACCATTCTACCTGTGAGCTCAAATCCTTGGATGACCCAGTCACAACTGTACCCAAATAATCCTGACTCCCACTGCTCCCTAAAACCTGCCCTTCACTGTCCCTTCACACAGGCCTCTAGACAGACCTTTGTCTGGGGTTTGGTCATTCCCACCTTCCCACCAGTGCATCTCTCCTTACATCTAAAGTCTCTCTCGGTTCCCCCAAGGCCCAACTCGTCGCGTTTCCTTCACGTTACTCCGGTCAACACAGCTCCCTTTCCCTTCCCGGGCCTCGACAACTCGCCGATACCCAGGCGTCCCTTTCCCTTTCTGCGCAGGCTCTCTGGGACCCTTTCCCGGCCCCACTCAGTTCTCCCCGGGGGTCTCTCCCCACCTGCCTTCATTCAGTCCAGAGCGTATTCAGCATCTGCCCTGCGTTTCGCGCCCCTGGCGACAAGGACAGAAGCCTGCTCGGAGACACCCACCCAGACGCTCTCCTGGGCTCTTCCACGACCCTCCCAGGCCTCCGGCCCCCGCACCTCCCCGCGATCCCTGAAGGCCGCTCTCCTCGGGCCTGGCAGCGGCGGGCAGCAGGGTCGGCAGTGACTCACCGGAGGGCAGGCCGGCCGGGGGGCCGGAATGCGCTCACTTCCTCGCCGCGCGCACCTGCCCGCGCTGCTGGAGCGCCGCCCGGCCGGGCCTCCGGCGGATGTTTTTCTTGTCCCCGCGCGGGCAGCGCCCGCCAGCCGCCCCCTCCCGGCCCCCGCGCGCCGGCCGCCGCACCCCCAGGTCTCGGCGGCTTGGGCCCTCACCACTGACACCCTCGGCAGCACGCACGCACGCGGGTTCCACTGACACCTCCGCGCCGCCCCCAACTTCTGGGAGAGGAATCTTGGCTCAGTCCCGCTCCTTTCCAGAAGCCCCTACTCCCGCCCCTATTTGCCGACCTCATCTTCATTACGGGCGGCCAGCCCTCACTTCTGCCCCATTACTGCACACACACTAATACCCCTGGGCCCTCTTCAGCTCCAGCATCACCCCCATCTTCATGCTCCCCGCTCGCCACTCACGTTCGCCCCCTATCGGGCTGGTTCCACGTTGCAGGAGCAGACGGTAGTCCGTGACCCAACCTTCCAGGGTCAGCTGGACGCCCCTCCCCCAGAAAAGCAGCGGCAGAGCTGCTGACCACTGACAAGACCTCTGAGCCCCTTTGCTAGACAGGCCTCTCCTCCACCTGCTCCAGAAGAGCAGTCCGAGGCCAATGCCTCCCATACACCAGCCTAGCCCAGGGCAACCTGCTTCAACTGTGAAGTTTGGGTTTTTTTCTTTGCTCTGCTCTGAACCGAAAGGGTATTTATTAGGCCTGACTAGGGCAAACGTGTGGTGCATTCTACATCTCCATCCACCTAAGCCGTCTTCTTGGAAGAGATCAGCCAGGGAGTTTGAAGTGTACTGACAAAAGTCATTTCTGAATGATGAAGAGGTGACAGGTAGGGTGGTCCTCTGAAAAAGTCTGCCAGACGTAGTTGTATCTGATGCACTAGGTGGCAGGCCATGAGTAAACGGGACTGGAGACTTAGAAGGAAAAAAACAATAAATAAAGTGGCTCTGTCAGGAATAGCTGAAACAGGGGTCTTTGAAGTGTGGAAAAGTGAAAGAAATCCAGTTTGACCAGGACCTTTAGTATCAAAGAGATGGCTAGCATCAGTGTTCAGAAAGGAGAACTTGAGAGCTAACATGAGCAGGGATGGGAAGAAATGCATAGAATCCTTTTTTTTTTTTTTAGTTGGAGTCTCACTCTGTCGCCCAGACTGGAGTGCAGTGGCCGCTCCCGGCCACCGCAGCCTCGCCTGCTGGACTCTGGCGATCCTTCCGCCTCAGCCTTCCAAGTAGCTGGAACTACAGGTGCACGTTACCACGCCTGGCTAATTTTTGGTTTATTGTAGAGATGAGGTATCACCAAGTTGCCCAGGCGGGTCTCGAATCCGCGGGTTCAGGCAATCCACTCACCTCAGTCTCCCAAAGGCGCGGGATTACAGGCTGAGCCACCGAGCCCAGTTTGCATTAAAATCCTAATGAGAAAAGGCAACTGACATAAAGGTAGCTGGAAGGATGAGATGATTATATCTGAATTTCCCAGGGTAGAGGTGCGGGTACTCTATATTCTACCCTCTGGGGAAAGCAGGCTTATTGGCAAGTGCCTCCAATTCAAATTTCTCAGAATTCAATACAAAGACCAAAATTAGAATGCTCTGGAGGTATCTTTTTGGAGGAGGCAGGGATGACATGGAGCATGTACGAAAAGGGCAGAAGTCTATGCCAGAAAAGAACAGTCCCCGATAGAAGCCCTTAGCTGTGCACACAGAGCTGCTCAATGTCATTCATAGAAAAAAATGTCACCCATTTTGCCTTGGAGCTTTGACACCAATCACAATAGCTAATATTTTCTGAGTGCCAGTGATGGTGCTAAGAGCACAGCATGCATTATCTCATTTAATCCTCATAACAACCCTATGAGCTGGCATTAGCATACCCAATTTATAGATGAGGAAACAGGCTTAGACAGGAGAAGTAATTTGCCCAAGGTCACATAGCTAGTAAGTAGAATCAGAATCTGAATCCAATTACTGTAGTCTGTCTGTACAGTCTATGCTGTTAATCACCCATCCTGGGGTCCTCCAGAACCTGCAGGAAACTCAAAGGATAAATTCCTAAAACCTCATTCAATTATATATAGAAGGAAAGAGAGGGCTCCTCTGCAAAACTGGAGCGATTCATCCCATTAGGGCATTTAGATGTTCCTCTTTGAAAGGGGGAAAGAACCATCCCAAGTATAGGGCAATTCTGCATCTGCTGTATGTGAGGCTGACAAACAACAGATTCCTGAGGAAAAAAGATTCTGCACTCCCATCTCTGAAGGGAAGCCCTATTTCTTGGATATATCAGGGAACCCCTGCCCCAGGGACTGAGGGAAACACATTCTCCACTCCAGGTGCCTGCTCGCTCTCCTGGAGCCTCTGGCCGTTGCACCCTATTGCAGCTCCTGGGCTTGGCTGGGGCACAGGATTAGCCATCCCCAGGAAATGCCTCCCTCCGGTCCAGGCAGGGATCCCAGCATACACACCCCTGGTGGCGGGGGGAACGCTGGGGGGAGAAAGAGGGAAAGTGGAATGCTTCCTTCTCTCCAGGTCAGGGAAGAGATCTGGGGACCACGATGGGGGGGCCCTCATCCCTCCCACCTCCTTGCTGGGGAAATGCCCAGTCCAGTGCCCCTTCCATGGCCACCTCCCTCCCTCTAAGCTGTGCTGGGGCATGAATCAGCTCTCACAGCTTGTTAAAGCTAGACCTCTTGTTTTCATGCCCTCACCTCAGGAAACAGAGTTATAGCTTTTCCAGCTCTACTCAGCAGGGGGCCAGGGTCCTCACTTTATAAACATCTCCAGCCTGTGAGAGCAGAGGGCAGGGAGATAGTGTGAGACAGGAGCCCAAGGGAGAAAGAGAAAGTAAGACTAGAGGAGCAAAGCAAAGTCAAGGACTCAAGACCAGAGTAGCCTGAACAGAAGTCAAGAAGGGCCCAAGAGGGTTGTGCAACAGAAATGGCCCTAAGGATGCTCTGGTCTGGACAGGCCAAGGGGATCCTAGGAGGCTGGGGGATCATCTGCTTGGTGATGTCTCTACTCCTCCAGCACCCAGGAGTCCATAGCAAGTGCTACTTCCAAGCTCAAGGTAACGTGGGGTAAGGAATTAGGAAAGGATGAGGAACAGAGAGGGTGTTGGGAGGAGGGAGGCTTAGGGAGGACCCCGTGTCAGAATACCCAGACTCCCTCCAGCTGTGAAACAGAAAACTAAATATGGGGGCAGTGTGCACTTACTCTCTCCCACTCCAGATCAGAGAAGACTCTGCCTGTCGCCACCACTTTCACACCCACTAATAACATTTCCCGTTCTTCCCTAGCCCCCTGTCACTATGAGGGGAAATATTTCACCCTGGGTGAGTCTTGGCTCCGCAAGGACTGCTTCCACTGCACCTGTCTGCATCCTGTTGGTGTGGGCTGCTGTGACACGTGAGTGACTAAGTATGGCCACAGGGAATGACTCTGATACAAGTGACTGATGGATGGCCAGGGAGTAACTAGATTGCTGTGATATGAGAATGAACAGAAGAGCAGAATAAGACTGGCCAAATCTGAGGGTGCCAACAAGAGTGTGACAGATAAGACTTTAGGCTACAAAGTGGGGGAGGTTAGGATAGACCCGGAGAGAAAATGCTCCAGTTATGAAACAAAAAAGTCCATATATGGTAGGTGAGATCTTAGGGCAATCAGTGGGGCACTCAAGAATAATATGGGAGGGAGGCTGTGAGAGAGGCAAATGGGGGAGAGATAAACGTGGCCTTTCACTGTGCTGACTCCCTCCCATCCTTGGTTCCCAGGTCCCAGCACCCCATTGACTTCCCCGCTGGGTGTGAGGTACGTCAGGAAGCAGGAACCTGCCACTTCTCCCTGGTGCAAAAATCTGACCCTCGGCTGCCCTGCAAAGGGGGAGGGCCTGACCCAGAGTGGGGCTCAGCCAACACCCCCGTTCCTGGGGCTCCTGCTCCCCACTCCAGCTAAAGTGAACTCATCACCCGTCTGCTGACTGCTCACTGCTGCTGCCACTTCCAGGGAAACCACTAGCAGCTGCCAATTTATTCTGAATAAATAAATTAATGCTACAGCTGAACGCCTGCCTTTCATTGTCCATGCCATTGGGCCTCAGGTGGAAAAAGCAGGTCCTACTCGAGTCCAGGTGCTGCGTTCTCAGCATCCTGAAGAGACCAGCACCAGGATGGGTAAGTGGGCCGGTTCAGATGGTTATGGTGCTGGTGCTGGGGCCTGGAGCGGCATATGAAGCCAGGGTGGGGCTTGTAGGCAGCACCTTGATAGGGAGGTCCCAGCTGAAAGTGTCAACAGGCACTTGCTCAGGACCTGTCCAGGTGGCAGGTTCGGGCTGTTCCATAGAGGGTAGGAGTACCAATCCCGGTTCTCGGGATGTTACAAATTCAAAATGTAATCGCCATTTCAGGGACACTGTGGAAGAAAAAGATAAAGATAGAGGCATTAGAAACCAGCAGAAGTAAAAGCCAATGACAGGATATGGTTAGGAAATGAAAACAAAAACTAAAAACAAACAAACAAAAACCTGTATTTAGGAAGATGGGGAAACGTAACAGGGCAGGAAACTACAATGAGGGTTTTTCAGAATAAATTGGACATGTTTTTTGTTTTTTGAGTTGAGTCTCACTCCATCACCCAGGCTGGAGTGCGGTGGCACACTCACACCCACCCCAGCGTAGACCTGCTGGGCTCTGGCAGTCCTTCCGCCTCAGCCTTCCAAGTTGCCGAACTATAGGCGCACATTACCACGCCCAGCTAATTTTTTATTTTAAATTGGACATGTTAACCAAAGATGTGAGTTGAAGATAGCACTCTAAAAACCCAAGAGTGGGACGGTCAAGACTAGTGGCTTGAAGTAATCAGAGATCAGTGCATCACAGGGTCCAGTAGACAGAAATGGGGAAGAAGTTCTGCAATGCTGTTAAGAGTTAGGAGATCAATGCAAATGGGTAGAGAGAGGCTAAAGGTCTGAGAAAGAATTAAAGGTCAGAGGCTGGACGTTGGTGTGTCTGGGAATGTGTTAGGAATCAGGATCCTTTACACTCTACCTAACCACAGCATTTTACTGCCCTCTCTCCCTTCTCCAAGAACAGGGTCTCACCAATGGCTGTGCAGAAGCCTGGGGTGGAGCTGAGAGGGATGGGGAGGGAGAAGCTGGTTCTGGTTGTATGTAGGCAGGACTCCTGGTGCCGGGCATGAGTCACATGGGACACAGAGGGGACACCCCCTGCCCCACGGCGCCGCTGGTACTCAGGCTGTACACGTTCCTCCGTCTGTAAGCTTACCGAAAACTGGGAGCAAGAAGAGAGATGTGTGCTAGCAGGCATTCAGAAATGCTGACCATAGGTGAGAGGGCAGCCCGATTTCAAGCTGTTTTACCAAAGGGACCTTGGGTGACCACCACAATCCACTTCTACATACCACCCCTCTTTATATAGGCCTGTCTCCTTCCACCCCAGTCCTTCAGGCCCAGCACCCCAGAAGCTCCACTCCCTCCTCACCTGCAAACAAGCTACAGTTCCTTCCCCTAAGTTTAAGGTTCCCACCACGTCCTCGCCAAGTCTGTACACAGATTTGAAGATGCCAAATGTCCCAACTTTCCCTCGGCCATCACTGATATTGTATAGATCTGGGGAGAATGAGATACTGTAAGCCAAGGGACTATACTAGGTAATGTCTAGAACTGGGCACTAGAGCCCAAAGGTGGTGCTTTTCTCTATAATCGGCAGTGAGATATCAGTGGACATGCCAAAGTATGTGGTAGTTAGGAGACTCTGTCTCTGAACAGGAATACTATGAAGGGAGGGCTAGGGTGCAATCATTCAGAAAGGATTCTTACGGAGGCTACGGCAGGATGTGGCAGCCATGAGGCGCTCCCCAGCCAGCTCAGCCAGCCATGAGTCCTTCTTCCCACCTTCATCCTCCTCCAAGAATGGACTGGATGGGGCTACAGCCTCATCCTGGGGAAACCAGACTTCTTGAAGGCCTAGAGAGAAAATGATCGGAGAGGTGATGCTGGGAGGAAACAGACATGAGAGTAAAGGTTAGGGTTTTAGATTCCAAGCTGACTTATGGCTACGTAGTATACCATGAAGAAAAAAAAAAAGACTCCAACCCGTGAGGGCTGAAGGTAAGGGGAGCCATGGCTAAGGTATACATCTCAGCCTATTCTCTGGAACACTCCCTCCCTTTCCAACATCTTCATTGAGACCAGGAAGCTTTCCTGCAGCCCTCCCTGCAAACCCTCTAAGACTATCTCTGCTTTGGCAAGGCTCTTTCCCAGCCCTTCTCTCCAGGAGCTCCTACTTACCAGTCAGCACTAGAACCCTCAGAGGGACTCTGAGTAAAGTGATGGGTGAGTTGACACGCTGGCAGCCAATGGTCAGTTTGTAGACATACTTGACTGACTGTCCCCGAAAAGAAGGTGGTCCTTCTATGGGCAGCACTTCACTATAGGAGTCTGATTGGGAAGTAGTAGTCAGGGCAACCATAGCAGACAGAGGAGTCCTCCCTCCAGGAGACTTAGAAGGCAGTTCAGGAATGGGGACAGCCACTCACATGATTTGGACTCTCCAGGGTCTAGCCTCAGGTCACAGAATAGAATTTTTGGTGGAGTAGAAAGGATACACTGACCCTTCTCACCTAAAAAAGGTAAGAACAACTGCAATTTAATGACCCCATTGTCCAGTACTGAACAAGGCTGGCATGGCAAATGGGGACAGTGAAAGGCTGCCAATCCCTCTCTTCCTATTGGGAAGTGAGAATAGTCTTATACCCAAAGCAATAGTCACCTTCCCCCACATTTCCAATGTGACAGCGACTATAATGATGCACAAGGACAATTCAACAACTTCATCCATGGGTGACAATGACTCCACCCCTTCCCAAGGCAAATGCCCATCTCTAACCTCGATGTGGCAGAAAGACAGTCTGGCTGTCAGGCTGGACATCTGGCTGACTAGAGTCAGGGGGAGGCAGTGCTACTCGGTTCTCACTGGCATGGAACTGGCAGTGGATCTGTGCACTGGCCCAGGCCAGAGCCTCACTGTGGGAAGAGGAAATGGAGGCATTAGAGGATAGTTCCTGATTTCACAAATGCTTTCCCAAATTCCCTACCACAATACCAGATGAGACCCAACAAAGTTAGGTGGCTATCATAGCGATCATGAGATACAGAACCCTAAGGGGGAAACTATTAAGCAAAGAGAAGCAGACTGCAGGTGAAGAGAGGAATGGGGGAGAAAAGGAGAGTGGACAGCTAGGTCATCCATATCTTCTGTTAAACAGCCCTTGCCGACAATGAGAGCACAATGAGCAAGGAAGTGATGTAGCTACAGGACAATCTGAGTTTTGGCTTAGCACCAGATACCCGGCTTCCTCCCAGAAGCGCCACCACTTTCATACCAGCATCCCCACCTGGATGCAGAAGTGGCTGTGGGGGGCAGAGGATTGCTGACGGTCACCACACACTCCAGCGCCTCCCCCGCCAGAAATACAGGACCCCGGCTCAGCTCTGCTACCACTTCAATCATGGCAGCTCCGCAATCAGCTCTAGAAGGAAACAAGGGGGGCCGGAGGTCAGCACCACGGCAGTGAGGGGTGTCTGAGACGCGCACCTAGGGGTGAGGACTGAGGAGAGGGGCGGCCAGCTCCACGGTGCCAGAAGGAAGAGCCTGGAAGCCGGAGTGGGCAGGCGGGTGGGAGGGACGGGGGCTGCTCACTCAGCACCGCCTGGGCCCCAGACCCCTGCCCGCTGAGCGCCGAGT
>NW_007250689.1:312596-315326 GCF_000164805.1 Carlito syrichta
CCTCGGAGCTCCTAGGCTGGCCTCTGCGCCCCCTTCCCTCCAGGTTCCACGTCCCAGCCCAAGACCACGGCCACTCGTCACCTCGCACGGTCGAAACAGGGGCAAAGGCAAGCCGAGGCCCTCACCCACCCGCCTCTCCCGGACTGGGCCAGGTACGCGGCGGCGGCGGCGGCGGCGACGTCCGCTGCGCGGCAAGGGCGGGACTTCCCTTCAGTCCCCCACCCCTTGGAAGGGCCCCTTCCGGCCGGAAATGCCCGGCTGGCCGGACCGGAAAGGGCCCGGGTCGCCCCGGTGCCTTGGGTCACCTTCCCACGGGCTGCCACCTGGGTGCCACCTGGTTGTCCCGGACACTGGCCGGCGAGGCCTGGTGCCCAATCCTGGGGGCCCCAGAGCCGTGTCCCAGGGACCAGGCAGAGGCCGCCGCGGGGCCCCGAGGGCGGAGCTTTGCGAGCTGGTCCCGGGGGCGGTGCCTTGCGGGCCGGTCCCGGAGGCGGTGCCTTGCGGGCTGGCTCCGCGGCCCCTCCTCTCTTCGCGGGCCCAGTCGCCCTTTGGCCGGGCGAGCTAATCCTCGCGGCCCAATGACGACGAAGCCCGACCCTTCCCGCCCAGGACCTGCAGAGACTACCGAAGGGGAGCCCAAGGCGGCTACATTGCTGTCGCCGCCGCCGCTGAAGCAGGAGCTCCTCGGCTCCACCGAGACACCAGCCCACCTCCGCTTTCCCCAGCGTCCGGCCCTGCGGGACGGCACCTAACAGCAACCGGCGCCCGAATCTGGAATAGGCTGGCGAGATACTCTGTACCCGAGGGCTCGGAAGCTGGAGCCATCGAGGTCGTGGGGACCCTGGAATCAGGAAACATGGAAACCGGCGTACCAGTTTCGGAGCAGATTAGCTGTGCCAAAGGGAACCCACAGGTCTACTGCCCCGAAGATACTGGAGGGATCGAGACTGTGCAGGTTACAGACTGCGAGATCCCTGAGGACAACCGACCCCAAAAAGAGCCGGGCTACTGCAATCCGGAGGACTCTGGGCAGCTGATGGCTTCCTATGAGGGTAAAGCTAGGGGCTACCAGGTGCCTCCCTTTGGCTGGCGCATCTGCCTAGCTCATGAGTTTACAGAGAAGAGGAAACCCTTTCAAGCTAAGGACATCTCCCTAAGCAACCTGATAAAGCATATGGGCATGGGCTTGAGGTGAGTAGATCCCATTGCCTAGACTGCTTCTCGCTTCCCTTTGTTTAGCTCGACTTCTAACAGAGATGGGGAAAGGTGAGAAAGCAGGTGGGATCCGTGTCCCAGCCAAGTGGCTCCTATCCCCAGCATATTTTAGATCCATGGTTTTGGAAGGTGAGGCCAGGTCACGTTTCTTTGCAACTCCCTCCCAGCATCTTGTCTTTTCAGTAGGAAAGTGTGGGAGCATTTGGTCCTGCAGATAGCCTTTCCCATTCCGGCTCCTTCTTATATCCTTTGGGATTAGCTATATTTTGTGGCAAGGTAGGAAAGGATAGTCTGGCTGCTGTGGCACTACCCCAGATTTTCCCTAGCTGGGGCATTCTCTGTACGTCATTTAGGCACACTGCATTACATTCCCATCTGTTTCCTTCCTCAAGCTTTAGCTCTTGGGAGTAGGTGAGAGCCTCTCTGCCCTCAACTCTAAGGAGAGATGAGAGGGTGCTGTTCACTCTATTCTGGGACAGACAGCTCTGAAAGCCACAGTCCAGAGGCACAGTCATAGATATTCCGGGAGCTCTTGGTAATTGTCTTCCAGAGGCTGCCCTGGTCTCTTTCCCATCCCAAAATTTGTAGGACCTCCCACCCCCAAGCTTATCCTGGGCCACAGAACCCCTGTAGATTCCCACTGAGTTCAAAGACTAGTGATGAGGAACCAGACCTATTAACAGGAACAGGTGGATGTGAAGACACAAAGCCTCACCCTGAGGTCATCCTGAGTCAGTCCACACTGTAAACACAGAGCTAGGGAGGGAAGCATCAAGGTTGGGAAACCTAACCCTGACAGCTTCTAAAGTAGGGGACCCTTCACTTCTTCAGCTAGCACTAAAGGGCTATGGTGGGAGATAATTTGCCTAACCTCAGCCCTGCGCAATGGGAAGAGCCTGGTGTTGCCTGCACCTCTGGCTTCTTTGCTAGCGCCTGTGGGTGGCCTGCACCAGAGAAGAATCATCCCTCCAGGCTACTTCTGAAATTGACCTAGCCCAGCTTTGACCCCACAAGACTTTGGGTCAAAATAGGATGTAGAGTATAGAGAAAAGCACAGTGGGTTGCATATGGTGGGGACAATGAGGTCAAGAACAGGTGGGCATCCTAGTTTCTTGGCCCCTAAATATGAACTGAGTCATAGAGGCCTGAAGCTGTGCTCAGCCCCCTGGACTCTAACTCCCCATACCAGGATAGGGTGAGGGTTATTGACACAGGGTTTTGGAATGGGATGAAGTCCTTCATTGAGGAGAAAGCAGGGTGAGACAAGGAAGAATTCTGTATAATTCCTGAGTTGGGGTGAAATTATGGAAAAGTCCAAACAGGTCAGGAATGGCCAGCTGCTAAATTAAGGACCTGAGACAGCTCTTAGCAGGGAGCCGAACTGGGAGCATGCTGATCAGAAGCTCCAGCAAGACAATTAATTCTCTGGGTCTCAGCTTGGTAAGAACTCATTCTTTTTTTTTTGAGTTGGAGTCTCACTCTGTCGCCCAGACTGGAGTGCAGTGGCCGCTCCCG
>NW_007250689.1:315450-330567 GCF_000164805.1 Carlito syrichta
TTCGCGATCCTTCCGCCTCAGCCTTCCAAGTAGCCGGAATTACAGGCATGCACTACCACGCCTGGCTGATTTTTTGATTTATTGTCGAGATGAGGTCTCACTGCCCAGGTGGGTCTCGAACCCGCGGGCTTAGGCAATCCACTCACCTCAGCCTCCCAAAGGCGTGGGATTACAGGCTGAGCCACCAAGCCTGGCTAGAACTCAATTTTTATTGCTCTCCTTTCCACCCAAAGTCCATTCATTCAGGAAGTATTTATTGAGTGCTTGTTCCATGCCAGATAGTTCTTTGTTCTGCCTATGCTTGTATCTTGCATTTCTTCTCCCTGGCTGCCCTAATCCCCAGCTGCACTCTCCCTCCCTCCACCAATCCTTTCTGGCCTCTGGTTTCAAAGTCCAGTTTTCTCTAGCCTGGCAGAGAGGATCCTCTGTCTTTCTATCACGTCATCCTTTGTCTTCCCTCCCTCTCCCCCCAACTCCCAGGATATACTGGCCATATTCTTGAATCACATTTCTCCTCCCTTGCTCCAGTCTGTCTTCCATCTCTCTTATGCCCCTTCGTTTGTACACTCATTCATTTGTAAATTTAGCAGATATTTATTGACTGTATACCGTGTGCCCTACCCTGTGTTTGGAGCTGAGGGTAATATTCAACTAGTCACTGGCCCTTTCCCCAAGGAACTTAAAAATATGTCAGCCTCACATGAAAAACATTGAAATAACAAGGCAGTGTCTGATTAGGAATTGAGATAGTGTATGTACAAGTAAGTAATAATCATGCCTAACACGGATATCCCACTTTATCGCTTTCTCATCTTTTATGTCATTTGATCTTTCAACCAATTCCATGAGGTAGCTAGGACAGGAGGTATTCCCATTTTGTAGATGAGAAAACCAAGGTTCAAGGGCTTACCCAATTACTTGGTTAGAGGGGGTTAGAAGTGGTGTGATTGTCGGTGGCTCAGCCTGTAATCCCATGCCTTTGGGAGGCTGAGGTGAGTGGACTGCCTGAGCCCACGGGTTCGAGACCCACCTGGGCAACTTGGCAAGACCTCATCTCTATAATAAAACAAAAAATTAGCCGGGCGTGGTAGCGCGCACCTGTGGTTCCAGCTACTTAGAAGGCTGAGATGGAAGGATCACCGGAGCCCGGCAGGTCAAGGCTGCGGTGGCTGGGAGTGGCCACTGCACTCCAGTCTGGGCAACAGAGTGAGACTCCAACTCAAAAAAAAAAAAAAAAAAGAAGTGGTGTGATTGAACAATGGGTATGAAGTGTTTGGGTAGGGAGGATAGTGGAAGTAGGAAAGAGTCCAGCAGGGGAGGGATTGCTTAGTGAGAACCCATCTGAATGCGAATTTGTAGGAAATAAGATTAGAAGGTAGGCTGGGACTGATGTCAGAGCCTTGAAAACAGAAACAGTTGCCTATTGGATACAGAACTATAGCAAAACTATGACAATGCTGGGATTTTTAGAAGGCTTTACTAGGATATTATGAGAGCAAAATCAGAAAGCTTACATTTTGATGCTGAACTTAAAAAAAAGACTAAAGTGGAATGCCCGAAATGTGAACACTGGTTGTCTATGGATGGGATGATTTTTCTCCCTTTCTACCTGGTGATTCTCCAGATTTTCACTTTTCATGATCATGGAGAAAAATCATCTTAAAAGAAGAAAGTTATCCCCAGCAGACTATGTCTATTTGGGGGGCAGGAGGTAGGGAGGGGGTGGCGAAGGATGTAGGCCAGGAAACTGTAAATGGCCCTTCAACACCTCAGACAAAAGCTCCTGAGGTTTGAACTAAAGCAGTGGTGGTAGAGTTCAGAGAGGTAAGGACAGATCAGAAAACCCCTTCTGAGGAGAATAAGGAGGAGAAATAAAGGAAGTCCTACACTTGAGCTGAGGTGACTGGAAAGATGAAGAGACCTTGAACTGTAGAGAAATCAAGAGGAGTAGAGGTTTGATAAGTCCTTGGGACATTTAATGTGAGGTCACAGCAACCTGTCAGGAACTGGCCTCCCACACCCTTCAACTCATGCTGCCTCTTGTTCCTCAGGTACTTAAGGTGGTGGTACCGGAAGACCCAGGTGGAAAAGAAGACACCTTTTATCGACATGTTAAATTGTGTACCCTTGAGACAGATCTACGGTGAGCCTCATTTCAGCTCCGCCCTACTCAGAGAAGGCCCAACCTCCAGGTCTACAGAGTTAGGCAGAGACTTCCAGCTTATACATATTGCACTGTTCTATCCCCTAGGTTTTTAGAGGAACCAATATTTATAGTCTTGATTCTCTCTCTAGGTTGTCCCTTAGGTGGCATTGGGGGAGGCACTATCACTCGTGGCTGGAGAGGCCAGTTCTGTCGTTGGCAGCTTAACCCTGGAATGTATCAGCACCATACAGTCATCGCCGACCAAGTAAGTAAGAGCCAGGAGGCAAAGAGGCCCAGGACAGTATCTCCCCAGGCCAAGAAGGGCCTCTTGGCTAGTATCAGATGTGACAGTTGGACATGTATATGATTCAATCCAATAAGTATTCTCAGGAGGCTTTCTGTGTACCCAGCTTGTGCTAGGATATAGTGTAGGAATAAGACACAGAGCACATGTTCCTTGAAAGAGTAAACAGAGCTGGCATTTCTCTAGTAAATGCCTCCTGTCTACCTCATCACCACCTCTACTAGCTGAACCAGTCATCAGCCACAGAGAATGCAGAGAATTCTCTATCACTTAACCTGCCTGAAAGAACATTTAGTAGAACTACAAGGGGAAACAAAACACATAGTACAACCACTCCTCACCCTGATTTGGAAACCTTCAGCCAAAGGTCACCTCCTCTGCTAATCACTCCTCTGGAGGTCTCTCTGGCTTGGGACCTAAAAAACCCCTTCTCTTTAGGCTAAGATCTCTAACCTTCTTCTCCTTTCTGAAGCTTCATTTTGTTTTTCCTTCTGTTCCTACATCACATTTGGGCCTTAAATTGCCAGAAGTATGTGGCCTACCTTTCATCACATTTCTCTAATGTCCTCCTCTTTTGAGTTGTCTACCAAGTTCCTCTTTCCTTCCTGAGGGATGCCTCCAGCTTTCAGCTCATTGTCAAGGAGAAATGACTAGCAGATCTTTATTCCAATTAATGACAATGCCCTTCCCAGTTCAGATTTACTGGCCCTGTCCAATGCCCCAAGATTCCTCTCTGCCTCATCCCTTAGGTATTAGGGGAATGGCTTCCAGCATTGTGACTCTGTAAAGTAATTATTGCATGCTTAACATGTGCTAGGCACTGTGCTAGGCTTTTTGTATAACATATTTAACATTAAAAACAATCCTTCAAGGTAAGTGCCATTATTATGCTCATTTTACAGATGAGGAAACTAAGTTCCAGAGAGGTTTAGTAACGTGCCCAAGGTCACAAGGTTGGTAAATGGAAAGGTTGGGATTCAGAACTCAGGTCTCTTTGTGGGACGAGCTGTGATCTTAACCATTATGTACTATTACAAAAAATGAAAAATTATTTTATATAGTTGTCCCTTGGTATCCAAGGGGGGTTGGTTCCAGGACCTCCTGCAGATTCTATAATCTGAGGATGTCAAGTCCCCGATAAGAAATGGTATTGTATTAGCAGATAACCTGTGCACATCCTCCTGTATGCTTTAAATCATCCCTAGATTACCTAATACAATGTGAATGTTATGTAAATTGTTATTACACTGTACAAGAAAAAAGTCTGCATATTCAGTATGGATGCAATTTTTTTGTCCTAAATATTTTCAGTGTGCAGTTGGTTGAATCCATGGATGCAGAACCCACAGAGAGCCAACTGTATACAGTAGAAATATCAGGCATAGTTTGAATCAAAGGAAGAGATATTACTCTCTCATAGCTCCTACCCTCCAGGAGCTTAAATTGTTTACTGAGAAAATAAGCCTTCGAGGAAATGGAGATTGTAAGACCACATCAGTGCCAAAGTGAGAAGGACAGATAATGTACTGGGAAAAAGGGGACAGTGCTGCAGATTTTGTTCTTTCCTTCCACACATATGCCAATCATCTCTGGAGAGGGGTACATCAGTGAACTACAAAGTGTCCCTACCCTCAAAAGAATCCATGGGGCAGTCAGGGAAACAGAATAGCAAATAAATATAATATACCAAATGCTAGGATAGAGGGGCAGGGGGACATACAGAATGACTCACTACTGGAGGAGGAAGAAGAGGAGATGGCATTTGAAGGATGAGGGATTTCACTGGATAGAAAAGTGAGCATGAGCAAAGGTATGGAGGAGGGAGTGTAGTGTGCTCAAGGAACATTATTTTCTATGAGCAGAATATAGGTGCTTGAACAGGTAATGAGTCTGATAGACAAGGAGAGGCCAGATCAAGAAGGGCCTTAAAATCCAGGTAGGCAGCTAGGCTCGGTGGCTCAGCCTGTAATCCCAGCACTTTGGGAGTCCACAGGTTCAAAGCCAACCCAGGCAACTTGGCGAGACCTCGTCTCTACAATAAATCAAAAATTAGCCAAGCAGCCAAGCATGATAGCACATGCCTATAGTTGCGGCTACTTGGAAGGCTGAGGTGGAAGGATCGCTGGAGCCCAGCAGGTCGATGCTGGGGTGGCTATGAACATGCCACTGGACTCCAGCCTAGGCAACAGAATGAGACTCCAACTCAAAAAAAAAAAGGCCAGGCTCGGTGGCTCAGCCTGTTATCCCGCGCCTTTGGGAGGCTGAGGTGAGTGGATTGCCTGAGCCCGCAGGTTCGAGACCTGCTTGGGCAGCGAGACCTCATCTCGACAATAAATCAAAAAGTCATCTGGGTGTGGTAGCTCATGCCTGTAATTACGGCTACTTGGAAGGCTGAGGCGGAAGGATCGTTGGAGCCCAGCAGGTCAAGGCTACGGTGGCCGGGAGCGGCCACTGCACTCCAGTCTAGGTGACAGAGTGAGACTCCAACTCAAAAAAAAAAAAAAGAGCCAGGTAAAAAGAGTTTGAACTTGAGCCTGAGAGCCACAGAGACTGACTGAAACATTATAAGCAGGGACTGGCATATCTTGACTTGTGTATAAGAAACTTGCTACCCAGATGAGAAGGGGCAGAGAAAAAACAGATGGTATGAGCCTAGATTAGGGCACTAAAACTGTAGCAGTGGAGAAGGGAGAGGAAGCCTGGGAAGTAGGTGGAGGGGGAATCAGCAGGACTTGGTGGTGACTCACTGGGCCTGAGGGAAAGGCTTGGGGCGTGACTTGTAGCTGGTGGTGCAGTGGTAACAATCCCAGGCTCTGGAAGGGGAAGAGCTGCTATGAGGGAAGGGAGACTTTGTGGTGCCTGTGGGTTACCCCGTTGCAGCCTATCTGCCCTCTTGATTAAGTTCACAGTGTGCCTGCGTCGGGAAGGGCAGACTGTATACCAGCAAGTCCTGTCCCTGGAGCGCCCAAGTATCCTACGCAGCTGGAACTGGGGCCTATGTGGGTACTTTGCTTTCTACCACGCCCTCTATCCCCGAGCCTGGACTGTCTATCAGCTTCCTGGCCAGAGTGTCACCCTCACCTGCCGCCAGATCACACCCATCTTGCCCCATGACTACCAGGTGAGGCCCCACCTTCTGTTTCCTCCCTGCCTTCCCTTCCCTGGGATCTGCATCTATGAAATTCTGGAAATTGCATGACCTGTGAAAGGCAGGAGGGTGGAGCCATGAACATCACACTGGCTTTCCAGGACCACCTCCCAGCTGGTTCTGATCTTCTATATTCCTTGGTAGGCAGCTCAGGAATATGGGGAGGTGTAGGTGGACAACTGAAGAGTACACTGGGGAGTATTTCAGTCAGGTCTTCTGTGTCTAGGACTGATCCTAGAGAGTGAGGCCAGGAGGGCTATACTGAGACCATCTGAGTCCAATCTTTTGCCCCCAGGACAGCTGCCTGCCTGTAGGAGTCTTTGTGTGGGATGTGGAAAATGAAGGGGATGAAGCTCTGGATGTGTCCATCATGTTCTCCATGAGGAATGGACTAGGGGGTGGCGACGATATCCCAGGGGGGTTGTGGAATGAGCCCTTCTGTCTGGAGCGTGATGGAGAGACTGTACAGGGGCTGCTGCTGCATCATCCAACCCTTCCAAATCCCTACACGATGGCTGTGGCTGCACGACTCACGGTAATGAAGCGCCTGTCCTATACCCTTACCCTCAGCCTAGCCTCTGAACCCACCTCCACCCTACCATGGTCTCTTCATTTCAATGCTTAAGTCCCACCCTCATCATAGCCCTTAAGCCTCTGGAACTTAGAGGTGAGAATATGTAAAAGAGGAGCTGGAGAGCTAGTTAGGATCCAGCATACTTGGAGAGCCTGCCCTCACAGAGTCTTTGGCCTCTTCACAGGCAGATACAACGGTAACCCACCTCACAGCCTTTGACCCTGACAGCACTGGGCAGCAGGTGTGGCAGGATCTACTTCAGGATGGACAGCTGGACTCTCCCGCTGGTGATGGGGGGTCTGATAGGGAGGTGGTGGGAAGATTGTCCCTGTCTTGGGACCACGGTGGGAGGGCTGGTAATGAATAGGCCTGTTCCCATGTTAGGGATTTCTGTCTCTGAAGGGGATGCCTGTGCTGATTCCTCTTGTGCTTCTCTTAGGCCAAAGCACCCCCACACAGAAAGGAGTAGGCGTTGCTGGGGCTGTATGTGTTTCTGGCAAGCTGCCACCTCGAGGCCAGTGCCGCTTAGAGTTTTCACTGGCTTGGGACATGCCCAAGATCATGTTTGGTGCTAAGGGCCAAACACACTACAGGTGAGGGGACCAAGAAGATATAGGGATCCAAGGCTCTGGGGCTCTGACCTGGAGCTAGTGTTATCTTTCCCTTCCTTCCCACTCCAGGCGGTACACAAGGTTCTTTGGCCAGGATGGTGATGCAGCCCCTGCCCTTAGCCACTATGCACTGTGCCGATACGCAGACTGGGAAGAGAGGATCTCAGCTTGGCAGTGCCCAGTATTGGATGACAGGTACCAGTGGGGCCCATCTCCTGCCTTTCTCCCAGGTACTCACATTCCAAATGGGACTCCTTGATTCATTCTCCAACCACCAAAGTCAGCAGAGACGCACTGGGATTCATTTGGTGTTCCTACTCTGCTGAACCCCCGAATCCTCCCTGTCCTGGGGTCCACTCACTAAACCACTCCCTCCTCCTGACTCTCCAGATCCTTGCCTGCCTGGTACAAATCCGCGCTGTTCAATGAACTCTACTTCCTGGCTGACGGAGGCACAGTATGGCTGGAAGTTCGTGAGGGCTCTCTGTCAGAGGAG
The DNA here is from genome assembly GCF_000164805.1 of Carlito syrichta. Lineage (NCBI taxonomy): Eukaryota > Metazoa > Chordata > Mammalia > Primates > Tarsiidae > Carlito > Carlito syrichta. The sequence goes on from NW_007250689.1 coordinate 322,730, forward strand.
CTGGGAGAGAGCATGTGTCAGCTCCGCCCGATCCTACAGGACTACGGTCGATTTGGCTACCTTGAGGGTATGGGTTGCCGGTGGGTGGGCCATACCCGAGGTCAGGTCGTACTACCTCAAGGCAGGATGATGGACTTTGCGGGTTATTGGTGGGGGTGAGGAAATAAGTGGTGGGTGTGGACTGGTGTCAGTGCCCCCACTCCAACTCTAGAGGACAAGCTAGGGAGAAGATATGAAAGGGAAGCAGAAACTCTGGCAACAGTGTGTCTTCCTCATTCCTCCAGGCCACGAGTATCGCATGTACAACACATATGATGTCCACTTTTATGCTTCCTTTGCTCTCGTCATGCTCTGGCCCAAACTTGAGCTCAGCCTGCAGTACGACATGGGTGAGGGTCCTTTTCATGCTGCTTCTGCCCTCTTAGCTCCCTGTACCCCTGAACCTTTATTGTCCTTCAATTGTCTCTTCCTCCCCTTCCCCTCAAACATCTACATCCTGCTTATTGGTTCCCCTCCGGGGTCACACACACACCTCTGTGCCCCACTCCAAGCCTGCCCATTCCCTGCCTTCCCTTGTGTGTCTGCTCCCCCAGCTCTAGCCACTCTCAGGGAGGACCTGACACGACGACGGTACCTGATGAGTGGGGTGATGGCACCTGTGAAAAGGAGGAATGTCATACCCCATGATATTGGGGACCCAGGTAAATATCCACGTCAAGATCTGCTTCACTCCCTCAGTTTTTGCACTCTCTACCTTATCCATCAATGGAAACGAACCTGGTCCCCTCCCCTCCCACAGATGATGAGCCATGGCTCCGAGTCAATGCATATTTGATCCATGATACTGCTGACTGGAAAGACCTGAACCTGAAGTTTGTGCTGCAGGTGTATCGGGACTATTACCTAACGGGTGACCGAGGTTTCCTGAAGGACATGTGGCCTGTGTGTCTAGTAAGAGATGCATATGCAGTGGCCAGTGTGCCAGGGGCATGGCTGGTGTCTGAGGAGAGCCCAGCTGGCTGTTGTCTTTCCTTGGTACTTAGGTCTTCAGTATCTTGGTTCCTCTCTAGGCTGTGATGGAGTCTGAAATGAAGTTTGATAAGGACCACGATGGACTCATTGAGAATGGAGGCTATGCAGACCAGACCTATGATGGATGGGTCACCACAGGCCCCAGGTTGGGTAGGGGTTTCCAGGAGGCCCAAGTTGGGGAACTGAGCACCAAGGGATTATAGGGCTCGAGAGAGAATGAGTTGGCTTAGCATGGTAGCTCGTGCCTGTAATCCCAACATTTTGGGAAGCCAAGGCAGGAGGATTGCTTGAGTCTAGGAGTTTAAGACTAGTCTAGTCAACATAGCAAGTACTCATCTCTACAAAAAATTAGCGGGGTGTGGTGGCATGTACCTATAGTCTCAACTACTAGGGAGGTGGAGGCTGCAGTGAGCTGTGATCATGCTACTGAGCAGGAGCAAGACCTCGACTCAAAGAATGATTCATTGTATATTATACTGCATGGAGCAGCTGGAGCTGCCGGTCTGACCCCCAAACCCATGTCCCTGTTCAGTGCTTACTGTGGAGGCCTGTGGCTGGCAGCTGTGGCTGTGATGGTCCAGATGGCTGCTTTGTGTGGGGCACAGGACATCCGGGATAAGTTTTCCTCCATCCTTAGCAGGGGCCAAGAAGCCTATGAGAGACTGCTATGGAATGGTGAGTTGGGGGAACCTAAAGAGTCTATGGCAGCTGTGGGGATACCAGGAACTTTACTTTGCCCTTCCTCTACTCTAGGTCGCTATTACAACTATGACAGCAGTACCCAGCCTCAGTCTCGTAGTATTATGTCTGACCAGTGTGCTGGACAGTGGTTCTTGAAGGCCTGTGGCCTAGGAGAAGGAGACACTGAGGTAAGAGACTAGAAAGAGAAGCCACAGAGAAAAATGGGTTTTCCCTGGAGATAGCAAGTATTTGAGACCATGTTCCTGCCCTTGCCTCTCTAGGTGTTTCCTAGCCCACATGTTGTCCGTGCTCTAAAAACTATCTTCGAGCTCAACGTCCAGGCCTTTGCAGGAGGGGCCATGGGGGCCGTCAATGGGATGCAGCCCCATGGTGTCCCTGATAGATCCAGTGTACAGTCTGATGAAGTCTGGGTGGGTGTGGTCTATGCGCTAGCAGCCACTATGATCCAAGAGGTAATGTACTCCCTTTTCCCCTCTCTCCACCATCTGTACTTTGGCCCAGAAAACCTTCTCAGCCACCAAACTTCTACAAGGCATAACCCAATGCCATCTTATCCATAAAGCCTCCTGCTTTTCCCTGGTGTGCACTCTAGCTCCTGCCTTCAAGCTTCTGGCTATGGGTCAAGTTTATCTCCTCTACTAGCTGGGAACTCCCTGAGGGCAGAGACTCTACTATTACTATTTGCTTCTTCCCAGTTGACGTGGCTGTTCAGGGGGTAACAAGTTATATGTATGACTGTCATCTCTCCCTACAGGGCCTGACTTGGGAGGGCTTTCGTACAGCTGAAGGTTGCTACCGTACCGTGTGGGAGCGCCTGGGCCTGGCCTTCCAGACCCCAGAGGCATACTGCCAGCAGCGGGTGTTCCGCTCACTGGCCTACATGCGGCCACTAAGCATCTGGGCCATGCAGCTGGCCCTACAACAGCAGCAGTGCAAAAAGACTTCATGGCTAGTAGTCGAACAGGGCACAGGACTAAGCACAGGGCCTACATTTGGACCAAAGGAAGCCATGGCAAACCTGAACCCAGAGTGAGCCCTCTGAACCACAGGAAGGAGACACTAACAGTCCAGCCTCCAGCCTGACCTCTCCTCCTTTCCCCCAATTTCCTGCAGCCCTGAGCCATCAGGACAATCATACCCCTTCCCTTCTTCCCATCCAACTGTGCCAGTAAAGGGGGGTTGAGGGTGACCCAGGCATCAGAATCACTTATTTATTTATTTCCTCACCCCTTCTTTCACTACATGAAATGTTCGGGGGGTCAGTTGATTTCCCCAGATGCATTCATGGGGTGACAAACATGGGTACAAATAAAAGACCCAGAAAGCCAGTAAGTGTGGTGTGTTTGAGCCCTCAGTCTTCTTCACAGGACACAGGAGTTAAGGTCAGCCCCCTCCCACTCCTTTTTATTTGGACATAGACGGGACCTACCCCCCTCAGGCTCTTGCTATGATACCCCCATATCCTCACATCTAACCTGAGTATCCATCCTGCAAGATGACAGATGAGGGGCCGTGGGTAGGAAGCCATACCCCGTTTTGCGTGAGATTTGCTTGCAAGAGAAGGGTGGAACCTGGGCAGGGGGTCTCTGAAAAGAGATCAGGGAATGACCATTTCAGGGGAGACTCTGCACTAGCATCCTGAGGCATGTAGTACAATAGGCAGAAGCAGTTGCCAGAAGCCTGAAGAACATGAGCTGAACTGTCCAGCAACTGGGGTGTGCTGTCCTTTGGCACCTCTGACTGCAAGGCAGGCAGCTCCAGCTGGTGAGCATCCTCACTGGGGACAGCACGAAGTTGACGGGACAACACTGAGGAGACAGAATCTTCAGAGGTCAACCAGGCCTCTCCCCTAGCCCATGCTTTAGAGGTATTCCTAAGCCTCTTACCTCCATGCTCAGCTGGCAGGCTCCCCCTTGTGTCAGAATACATAGCAGGTACAAGGAGGAGACAGAAGGAGAACAACAGGACCTAGAGAACAGGAAAATAGAGTTGAAGAAGGGTTCTGGTTTGCACCCCGGTCCTCACTGCCTGAGAAAAGGTTCTCTCCTCCAACCGCCATCCTCACCAGGACACAGGTGCTGCTGTTGCTGGTTTTGTTTGATATCTCAATTATCATGGCCTGAAGTTTCCTCAACTGATCTATAAGGGACCTAGAAAAAGAAAGGGGCAGTGGTGAGCACCCCCTGGGCCTGAGACACAATAAAACTCTCCTGTTTAAGGCTACCTCTTCCATCTGCACTGGATCTTCTCTCTTTTCATCTTTTCATTTTTCTGGACAAAATGCCTGAAGTTATTCACTAAGACAAAAAACTCTGTCCTGACTTAAACTCCATTGCAGATATTTTCAGTAGTTCTCCACTGCCTATGCCAAGTGGCTACACCAATTATTCTCACCAGTCATTCTCTATGTTCTCTACCTTCTGCCCAGCCAGTCCTGATAGGGTTCCAGCCAAAGAGGACTATGTTGTATTCTCTTTGTCAGAATGTTTTCCCTGCCCAACCCCATTCCCTAGAATCCTAACTACTATTTAATACCAACTGCCCCATGAGGTCTTTCTTCCTCCCCCCTTCTCTTTCTTGGTACTTATCCTTAGTCACCAGTATTCCTCATTACTGTGAGCTTTTTGGAATCAGAGACCCAGGAAATGCCAAGCAACAGACCTTGTATTTGGGAGCTGCCCAGTTAGAAATCAAGTGTAGGATAGGGAAAAGAATGAGAAAGCATTAAATAGGGGGCAGAGGTAGATAATGTTTTGGAAGGTTGCTTACAAATTCTGTTCCTCCAGGAACTGTACTTTGTTCTGAAGCTCCAGATTCTGGGCTGTGTATTTCAAGACCCTGGGAGAAATAAGGATATGGAGATACAGCCTGTATCCTCCTTCAGAAACCTGATACTTCCAACTATTTCTACTTTGCCCACCCAAATCCCTCTCCCTTTCATACCTGCTTTCTAAACCCCCAACATACACCTTCTTCTTCCTACGGCTCTCTTGAGCAGACTTTTTGTTTCTAATCTTCCTCCGTACTCGTTTCAGAACTTGTTCCTCCATCTGAGAAAAGACAGGGAAAGGGGTATCATCAGAGGAACCTTAGACCAAAGTGTCGAAAGGCAACTGAGCCAGGCACAGTGGCTCACACCTGTAATCCTAGCACTTTGGGAGGTGGAGGCAAGAGGACTGCCTGAGGCCAGGGGTTTGAGACCAGCCTGGACAATTCGGTGAGAACTCATCTCTACAATAAATTAAAAATTAGTATGGTGGTACATGCCTGTAGTTCCAGCTACTTGGAAGGCTGAGACGAAAGGACCACCTGAGCACAGCAGGACAAGACAACAGTGGCCATGAGTGTGCCACTGCACTTCCGCCTGGGTGACAGAGTGAAACTCAAACTCAAAAAAAAAGGCAACTGATATCAATATTCTTCCCAATGCAGGAATCCCATCTACAACCAGCAGTCATTCAGCTTCTGTCTGAACACCTCCAAGAACCAAGTGTTAACACCCTCACAAGCCAGACTATTTTAAACAATGTTATTCATTTAGGAAAAAAAACCCAAAAAACTTCCTTAACTAAACCAACATCTTCCTCCTCATAATTTTTATTCATTGGACTTAACTAGTACTTCTGGGGCCAGATAGAGTAAACTCTGCTTAGCTATTTTATAGCACCTGGTATTTCCTCAGTTAAAAGAAAAATCCTGGACAAAATTCCTGATTCATCATCTTCAGGATAGACTGCATCCTCTTAGTACATATCAGAGATAGGGGCTCAAAATGGACTCTAAGATGTGCTCTAGCCAGTATAAAGGAAAGCAAGATAAGTCACTAACTTCTAGAGACAAAACTCCTATTACTACAGTTTCCAAATCCCATTCAGTTTCCTAGTAGCTGTATCACACTCATGACTCATCTTGTACTTTTAAGAAATTAAAATTCCTGTAACCTTTCTGTTAAAGAATGTTGATTTCATCATAGTATCATGATATTCTGCTTGCTTGTGAAGTTGTCTCTTGTTGCTTGAAACTTAAAACTCAGGATTTTACATTTATTCTTGTTACACAGCTTAGTCCAGCCCTGTTGACATCTCTAAAACAATTCTACCATTCGGCAAGAGGTAGATTACCATGGAAACAACGAAGTGTCAGGGCCCTTCACTTGCATAGTTCTTACCAAGGCCCTACACAAATATTGCACTGGTAATTTTTAATTATTTTTTTCTTAAAAGGAACAACCAAAATTTGTACAAGCTTCATAAAAGCCAGGATCCACCCTTGCATCTAGCCTGTTAACTACCTGTCTCAACTTCCTATTAACAACAAATTTGCTAAATTTCTCACCTCAGTCCTTTTCCAAGCTATTGATATAAAATTAACAGAAGCCGGGCTTGGTGGCTCAGCCTGTAATCCCGCGCCTTTGGGAGGCTGAGGTGAGTGGATTGCCTGAGCCCGAGGGTTCGAGACCCTCCTGGGCAGCGAGACCTCATCTCTACAATAAATCAAAAAATCAGCCGGGCGTGGTAGCGCATGCCTGTAATTCCGGCTACTCTGAAGGCTGAGGCGGAAGGATCGCCGGAGCCCAGCAGGCAAGGCTGCGGTGGCCGGGAGCGGCCACTGCACTCCAGTCTGGGCGACAGAGTGAGACTCCAACTCAAAAAAAATTAATTAATTAATTTAATTAAATTAACAGAACACATACAAAAATACAGAACTGGCCTATTGATCTCACAATCTCTCTCCAGCCTTTGCTCCACTAATGGGAGTCTTACCTTAGTGAGAGGAAGTAACGTGGGCAGAATAAGCCCTTCCTTCTCCAGTAGCTTCTTCTCCTCATCTGTCAGTATCAGCCTAGCCATCTCCTAGGGTTAAGAGGAAGTGGGCAGCAGATTTGTAGGGAGACATCAGAGAGGACTGGGATAATCCTACCCCTACCTGTGCAATGTGAGAATAATCTTCCCAAAGATTGAGTCAAGTACCTGCTCTGCCGGTTCCTTTGTATGCAGTGGAGTCATCTGGGTCCTCTCTTTTCCACAGCTCCTGCTCTCTGGAAAAGGGAAAGTATGAATAGCCAGGCCCTTAAGTCCTCTCCTTCCTCCAGACTTCACTGATTTCAGGCTCACCTAGATCCACAGAGACATGTTCCTGTGGGAGGGAGTAGGAGTGATCATGGAGGGCAGGACAGGGGCTGGAGGAGCTGAGAACGTTCAACAGCGCTGGGGGACTCAGCAGGGAGCTCAGCAAATCGTCCGCCTCCCAGTCGCTCGGTACCTGCACAGGGTTCAGATGAACAGGCCTTGACCTATCACCGTCCCCAGGTCACATGGACGTCCCACGCTTCTCCCACTCAGAACCGTCACCCACGTCAGAAAGCAGCAGCTCCCAATCTAGCGGGTCCTCCACGGCCTCGTCGGGCGCCGTTCCCAAACCTCCGCTCTCCTCTAGCAGGAAACCTAGCAGGTCCTGGTCACCGGGGTCCAACGCCAGGTCCATCTGGGACATCTACAGAAAGGATGGGCAGAAGCAGGGTTCACCCCGCCACCGGCTCCAACTTCCGAACCCCAGGCAGGACCCCAGTCGGCTTTGCCGCAGGCTTCCCCGCTGGGGGCTTTCCGCCGCTCTCAAGCCGCACCAGCCTCCCTGACTCGATTCTCCTCAGCCTCCAACGCAACAGAAGTGACGCGCCCGAGCCTCACGGCATCTTGGGACTTCGAGTTCCTTCCAGCTCGGAAGTGGCCTCGGAGCCGCGCCACGTCCCAGGGGCCATGCAAATACAGGGGCCGTCCCAGCCGCCGACTCGCACCCGGAGGGCGGGGATTCTGGGGGTCCGGCTCCGCCTTCACCCCAAGCTAGAAAGAGGAAGAATGAGCATCTAAAAGGGAACTCTGGCGTCAGGCGGGCGCTCGCTCCGGATTGCGCCGCACCCTGTTTCCTGCCGGGGAGGGGCTGTCGTCCTCGGCGGGCTCCCGAGCATCGATAGCGGGGGCCAGAGCAGCTTCCTGCAGTCCCCGCGACCATAGAGCGCGGGCCCAGGGCGCCGCCCGCGGGCGGGGGACGTTCCGGGGACGGAAGTGGCCGAGAGACTGTCGAAGGGAGGGCGAGGCCAGAGCCCG